>NC_056726.1:387110484-387230484 GCF_019279795.1 Protopterus annectens
GTGTATTTGCGGTTCGCGGAATATGTGTCGGTGTTTAGGTGTTCTGGTAAGTCAACTTTCGAGTTTTCAATATAGACCCCCTGTTTTGACAGCATTTAGATGGAATAAACCGAAACAGAAGTCAGCTATCTCTCTCCTCATTTAGCCCTTGTTGGTTCACTGTCATAGACTGCTGCAGTTTATCTTAGACCTAGCACATACACAGCCATTTCTTTTATCTCTGAACACATTTATAATTGATATATCACTAGAGAGGGAATTCATCCTGTAATAGAAAGGGTGGTGTTCTACCTGATATAAAAGATACAGGGTAGATGTTCCCATTCACAGGTCCAGCCAGATTATCCAGACCAGCTGCAGTTTTGATTACTAAATTATAATAGTTTAGGATTTTAATTTCACTGGTTGTCACATATTGTTTAGTATATGTTGTCACATATAAACATGGCAGATAGCATCTACTTATCACATCACCGATAGAATTATGTACTAACAATTAAACACAGCCAGGGACAAGTGTTTGTATCAGTTAGGCAATAGCCATATAGGATAGGAATATAGCACAAATGCTATAACCTGTTACCTACCAATAGCAGTTGATATGCAGAACAGGTATAAAAGATGAGACTTACCCTATTGTAGCTTGGATGAATAGCCTATGACATATCTTTATGACCCCAGCTCAAGTTAATTAACAATGATCTCTGTGTTAAAGCAGATAAATACTGCATGTAATGTAAACTGGATTCAGATCGGCCAAAGCCCATTTAAGGGTGAAAGGACTCATCTATTTGTTTTCAGTAAAGAAGTTTTCATTTCTAAACAAATTATACTTGCTTGATAACTCTGAAATCTCGGCTAACCTTGTCTACATTGCATGGTTTTTTTTTCTCCTGATTTTTTTTTAGGATTCTCAGCCAGCAACTTTGCTGCTCACAAGGGCTAGTTTTCCCTGTGGTCTATTGTTTTTCCTTACGGGAGGGAGACATCTTACCCCACTAAAACTGGAAGACTCTTGTGCCTCAACACAAGGATCTGTGCTTTATATTTATATATATATATATATATATATATATATATATATATATGTTTGTAATATGTGTATGTGTGTGAGAATTTATTCACATCTATTTGTGTGCGTCAATGTGTGTACCCCATGAAGAGTGCATGCAAGGCTCATAGTAGCTGTAGCTACAGCACTATGACTACAATGGTTGTGTTAGCCACCTCAATAGTATTTCTAAGTTCAGCATGCTTAGGTTAGCTCCATCTTCTGTTATACATTAGCATAACCAGCATTTTATGCAAAATCATTGAATAAGCCATAATAGATCTAATTTAGAATAACACTGGGGAACTACTTGTATTAAGTTTGCATAAGAGGAGATCTTGCCTTTTTACTGCTGTCACAGAATAAAATAACAACATAACATATGTTCTAATGAGTATATTACATTTCTAAAACAACTTTTAAAAGGAACTGAAAAGGGAAAAAACACACATAAAAACTGAAACCCTTTTGGAGAATGAAAGCTGCCAGACGTCAAGTTTTTATTGCTTTTGTTCTTTTAATATGATACGAACTTCATCAGCAAACCATACTTTAATAAAAAGGAGAGTTAAATAAGTACATGTACCGTAATGTTTTTTAATTTAAAACACCCTCCTCCAATCAAAAATGTAATTTCATTAATAATTAAATGACTGTGTAAAAAACAAATAATAACTAAACCAATTTAAACACATAAATATTTGAAATACATTCCACGGTGATACAGCAGTAGCGTTGTTACCTCACAGCAAGAGGTTCTCCAGTTCAATTTTCGGCTTGGCTTGGGAGTGCCTTCTGTGTGGAGTCTGCATATCCTCCTCATGGTTGGGTAGCGTTCGAAAGACATGCGTGTGTAAATGGGCGTGCCTTCGTTGAAGGTTGGGCATTGAGCTGGCACCTCAGCGTTTCGTAAAAATCTACTTCCGATCATTAGCAGACTGGAGTTCTGCTGTGGCGACCCCTTACTGGGAAAAAACGAAAGACAAGCAACAACAGTAAATATTCTTCTTGTTCTTCTTTCAGCTTTTCCTGGTTAGGGGTTGCCACAGCAGAACTCCGGTCCGCTAATGATTGGCAGTAGATTTTTACTGTGCCAAGGTGCCAGCTCGATGTCCAACCTTCAACAAAGGCACGCCCATTCACGCATGTCTTTCGAATGCCACTTGACCGCGGGGAGGACTGAATTCTAAATAATTTTGCTATTTAGTATACACTTAATATTAATGCTTTCATTTAAACTGGGCTGTTAATCTCCCCGAAGTAATACTTGACATTTAGCTTCTTTGCATTCAAGCATATTGTTAAAGCCTTCCACAAACAATCTTTGATCCACTAATTCTAGCACAAAGAAGGAAAACTTCCTAAAGTTGGAACATTGCAATGCATGCTTTGCCAAAGCATTATTGTAATCCTTTCTTTTAATAGCTACACTGTTCATAAATTCTTTGGGACAACATCCTAATAGTCTTCCCAATGTATAAACTAGTGCAGCTACTACATTTAGCAAGATAAAACACACCCTCAGTTTTATAATTGTAGTATTACCTTGTTATAATATTTTTATTTATATTTGGAAGGTAAACACGGTCCCCAGGATTCACTAATCTTCCATGTAAGACTAAATTAGTCTTACACGGAAGAGCCAGTCTAAGAGTAAGATGGCAGCGCGCCATGCATATTAATGAGGGTGCGCTGCCTCAACTCTAAGGCTAACACGGAGTGTGCACGAGTGCAGGGGGCATGTCGGACTGCCGAGCAGTCCAAAAATCCATGCCCCTGCAAGTCTGACACTCGGGAAATGTCTACTTACATGAGCGAGTCCGCTCAAATGTGTACATGCCCAACACTACACTCCCCCACATTTTAAACCCCTGTACAATTATAAAATGTAAAACATTTTTTTTTATTATTTATGATATAGCTGCCCATATTTGCGCGTGTTTGCGCGGGTTTGCCCATTGCTTAGCTACAGTTAGCAGTTTAGACACCGAAGAGGATAATAAGAAATATATGCCAATTAAGCAAAATAGCGATAGCGTAGTGGTAGAGCCTTCACACAAAGAGGAGGCATTCCCGGTTCGAGTCCCACAACTTCCCCCTTCTATTTTCTGTTGGAAATCTGTATATAAAAATAATTCCTGACATTTATCATTTAAATTTTTGTAAAAAGCATTGAAATGGCCTATGTAGTAGTGAACGATTTATATATATATATATATATATATATATATATATATATATATATATATATATATATATATATATATGTATATTAATATATATATATATATCTATATATATATATATATATATACATATATATATATATATATATATATATATATATATATATATAGATATATATATATATATAAAAGAAGGTGAAATGGTTATGCATACTGATGGATGCATAAGTAACGTATCTTAAGCAATGTGAAGCACTGCTAAGCAAAGTTTACCAGAATTAAGCAGATTTAAATGTAATTTGTCATAGCTAAGCACTGCATTAACTAGTGCAATGTCTTTGCATGGAGCTGCGCATCACGCCAACTAGCGCAAACAGATTATGTTTGCACGGAGTTGCACTCCGCACTAACCAGCGCAACGTCAGGCAATGTCGAGCAACGTAGAGCAATGTCAGGCAACATAGAGCAACGTCGGGCAAAGTTGAGCAAAGTCAGCTAAACACAGCCACACCTCCTAGCCGGTCTGGCCAGTAGTAAAATAAAAAGCAATCACAGGGTTCAAACCCAGGATACTGTACGTCATGATTACATTCCATAACCACTAAGCCATGACAGTATTTCATAACCATGCACTTTCAACATACATATACATATCAATAAAAGTTTACCCATTGCTAAGCAGATGTGCCTTCAGCTGAGTTTTTTCAAAACTGGCCAGTCACAAATAAGTGCGGGAAATGAGGTATATTTAAGCTCAATAGGCGGGAATACTTGTCATAACTGGTTGTAGCTCCCATCTGCAGGTAGCATGGCCGGTGCTGTAGAGGGCGCTCAATTTCGAGCGCAATGTTTGGGCATTGAGGAGTCAAAAGTAATGGTTTGGCTCCTTGTCCATAATCATGAGGATAGACTCCTGCGGGGCCAGTACCAAGGCACCCAAAAACAGAAAGGGGAAGCCTGGAACCATCTAGCTCATGAACTCACCAATGCCACAGGCATCCCTCGGCCTGATGAGCAGGTCAGACACCACCACGCAGACCTGAAGAGATGCAAGGAGGATCAACTGGACCAGTGGATCCAGGAGGCCCGTGGGATGGAAAATGCCCCACTACTGAGTAAGTAGCCATGGAATTCAGTATGTAAGAATTGCTATTCTAGTCTATACTATGGATAGGTATGTCTCAGTATCACTTCATTTACTTCACAGCTGCAGGTGTCCGCGCTGTGAACCAGCAAGCCTATGCAGATAGGCTGCTAAGGCTTCACCACCAGGCAGGTTAGTAATAAATGAAGAGCCTCTAGAAAAGTGTTTTAAGTCTTTAATAAAGGTATAATTCCTAGAGTGTGTCTGTGTCATTTTCTTTGATATGTTGTTGTACTCTTGCATTATAGAAATAGTACTGTTGTATTAAGCGCTGTTAACCCACTCTTGGGTAGGCCCATATAAAGTGGATGAAGGGAGTGCCAGTAGCTTTTAAGCATATTTACAGTCCTCAACTGTTGGTTCATGCTCGGCATGTACAGGTTAATCTGGCACATGTGTAGCTTGGTATTGTGTTCCCCAGAAATGTCACTGTGCTGCCAGAAATGTAAGGAGCTGTTAACATATAACTAATAATTTCACCTGAACATATCTAGATAATTATATGAAAGTAGAGCTGTCAGTGTACCATCTCAGCAGTAGTATGTCTGAGCAACTCAAAATATGTAGCAGTAACATCTGCATCCCGGACAGTTTATATGTCAGATACAGCTCATGTATATAAAGATCTAAGCAAAACCCATTTTGAAATTTAGAGGACAATTGGGTAGTGTAATAATACATGTAGGGGACATATAACTGCACTTAATAGGAATGTAGTGTAAACTAGAAGGATATATAAGTTGTTAATAGAGATATCTTTTTCCACCCTACTGTATGTGCATAAAAAATGCAATTTCACACCCCAGTGGGTATGTCTAATCTCAAATAATTTGTTGGGACATATGTCATATTGGTTTATAAATATCTGCATTTATTTTGATGCATGTGCCCTATTCAAATACCACAATATTGGTGGCCTGTTGCCATCAATTAAATCTGCATGCTGTTGTAATGTCCGCTGTTGTTCTATATATGCATGTGTTATGCTTGCTGCTCAACTGTTGGAACTCTGGTGTGTTGGGTTAATGGGAATACTTCTGCATGCTGTTATAACTAATTGGGAATGCTGCTGACTGTTATAACCCATATTTTCATTAAATCCTTCAAAGCATAGAACGTATGGGAAGGCCGGTCCCAGCGGACCCACCTGTCCCACCTCAGCTGGCGATGGCACCTGGCACCAGCAAGTCCGGTGCCCAGCCTGGGACCTCCTCCTCCATTGGCCCTGTGATACCTTCAGGTGGAAGCGCTGCAAGGGATGGGGCTTGTCCCTCTGTGCAAGCATGGACAGAGGAGGGCCACCTATCACCCTCTGAACGATCTGGGCTGTGGTGCGTAGAGAGATCGAGCGTTCTGTCACTGACCCTCTATGCCAGCTTGAGGCACAAGTGGCACGACTCATGGGTGAGCCTGCCCCTCCTACACAGTCCCCAGCACAGTCACCCTCTGGGCTGTGAAGGTGCAGTGGTGACTGCCCATTGGTGGGGATCTCAGTTCCACTGTTGCCATCTGTGGCCTCATGGGCTTGCGATTTCCAAACATCCTTCCCCGTCAATGGTGTTCACCCACCACATGTGTCATATTCTGCCCCTGTATGCATCTTGTTTGTCTCGTCTGTTTATTTCCCCAATCTCCCTCCCCAAATATAACTACTTCCCCTACCCCACATTCCACTCTCACCTGAAAAAAAAAAGGGCAATCTGCTCCCCCAAAAAAATACGCCCCATACGTAGGTGTCCATTTTGCACACATGTCCACTGGACACATAAAATGTAATTTAATTGGCAGTACAACATACTTTGTTGTCCTCACCCCTCTCTCAGGGGTGGAAGGTTTCATATTTCCCTCCAAAGTTATTGCATATGCACACCTGTTGCTGCTAAAGACATGGGCAGCTATGGACCTTCCCTACACCTGTCCTGCACATCCCGAGCTGTTTTCCCTACTGTCTTTCCCTCTTTGTGTCCCTTTTTCACCACTTTCCTATCTTCCCATTTTCTTTTCTTTCAAAGAAATGAGCGCAGGGGTTAGCAGGAGTAAGCACTTTTAAGCAGTAGTTAGCGGGTTTGTGCGAGTGTGCACTTGTTTGTGCTTAGCTAAGCATTGCTAAGCATCGCGCAAACCTGCTCACAACTGCTTAAAAGTGCCTTAGTCACTCTGTATGTGAGGGCCCTTGTTCTGCTCAGCAGCAAAATAAATCACCTCTGTCAGTCTCGAACCCGGGACCTTGTACACACTACACTGCATGAAGTACCACTAAGCCACAGTAGATATACAAGTTGGTGCTGAAATAAATATATCATGCATCAGAGCGAGTGAATGTAAAGGAAAAATAGAAATGCCATAACACACAACTTGTTCTGTGGATCTTTACCAGCAGTTGTTGTGGAATTTCATTACATGACTGTGATAAGAGAAGCAGCCATTCTAGCAGGAAATAATGTTACAGCAGCACTTTACAACCCCCACACAGTATCATAGCAGGACAAAAACTGGCATATCTGATTAGGGCAGAGGCCATACCTCCCAGCTGTGCCCAATTTTCAGGGATGTTCCTGATTTTGAAACAGATTTTAGCTGTGTCCCTCTGAATCCCTCTGAAAAGTACTGACGTTGGCCAGAACGGTGGAGAATTACACTTAATGAATAATGACAATAAGTAAGAGTTAGACCCTGCTTGTACTTCAGAAAAGGTGTATTAATCCATATGCTCTGGTTCTCTCAAAGTCTCAACTTAATGGCACTAATATTTTAAAGGTGTACTTCACTTTTACCTACTTTTCCCTGAGTCTGTTCAAATATGTACCTGAGTGTTTGAGAGGCCTGGCATAGGCCAAAACACACAGGCATATCAGCTTTTCTGCTATTACACACTGTGCAAATAGCTTTGGAAGGAGTTCCAGAAGCATACCCTTATGTAGGAGTACAACACTGAAATACGAAAGGATGTAGACATGTACTGGTAGCAACCAACTGTAACAATGTCATTGTTCCAGTGCTGAAAAGACTGGTGTGGTGCACAGACAAAGAATAACAGGCTAACCTCTGGCTACCATGTGGATAGGTCCATGGTTGGGAGCTACGCAGACAGACCACTTGCCTTGATAAACTAACAGGTACACAGCAACCCTTTAAGCCAGCAAGATAAAATTCACACAATAATACATAATGCTCTCTGTACTTCTGCACCCCTACCCGAATGTAGAATATACCTGTGTGTTCAGGGTCTACCAAGGATGTAGGTAGGCATACTCAGTACCAACATTTGTCCAGTTTTCTTGAGCAGCCTGTGCTAATATTAACACTAAAAATGCACAAACTGTTCAGAAGTGAGTAAATTAATATTTACAGTATAGCAGTTCATAAACAATTCATGTGCCAAAGGAATACATCTCAATAACTAGTTTTGTATGGCAGTTAATTGTACAATTATAAAAGAAAGTACATACTCCCATGTATCTTAGATTAGCATTTTGAGGGGTGAGTACAATTCTGCACTGACAAGTGTATACTGGAAGCAGCAACATTCAGGTCTGAGTACAACATTTAAATCACTGGCTACACTCCTGGCTTCAGATATAAGAACTATACCAACCTTCTGCCTTAAACAATGATGTCCACAGCAAACAAGCATGATCCCCATCTTGGAAAGCTGAAAGGGCCACGCCTACCTGAGTTAGCAATTTATAGCATTGGGTTGCTATGACAGTGATTACTGCAATTACCACACAGCAGGCTGCATGCAATTAGCAAATGGTGGCCAACAATTGGTGAAGAGGCCATCACATGCACATGTGCAAATACCTATAAAAGCAGGCTGTAATTGCTGCCAACAAACTCAATCACTCTATTGCAGAGAATGACAGAGAGAGAGAGAGACAGAGAGAGAGAGAGAGAGAGAGAGAGACAGTGAAAAGCAAAAGGAAAAAGAAAAATAAATAATACCAACTCATACAAAGCAAAGGTATGTAACAGATATGTATTTACTGGTATGTAGTAGATGCTTTTGAAGAGTACTCTACATAATGTGAACCATTCATATGTGGCAGCAGTATGCATCTATGCACAGATGTCCTGCTTAACTACTGCCATGGACAATTCAGTGTGTACCTGTGGGCAGTGGGACATAATTGTGAAATGTGTAGCTCAGCATTAAATGTCAAACATCTGATCCATGTTATCTGTGTTCTGTACAGTAGTGTGGCCAATGGATGTTTGGGGGATTAGCCCAAACATTTATATAAACATGGGTGTGACAGAGTAACACATGCATGATAGTCATATTAAAGTGTAGCTTAGCATTGGCAACTGCTGTACCAGGCTAGTATGCTAATCTAGCATTAGGAGCTATATATACCCCCTCTAATGTTATTGTGTGTTCACATGTGACACCTGTTCATGTTGCAGCAAGGCCCAACAGTTCATCTGTGAGGTCCAGGGACTTACAACAGTGTGGACCTTGTGTGTGTATGGCACACATATACGGAGATATATATATGTGTGTCATATATATTAACATCTGTATATGTGCATAGAGCAAGGGACATATTGTAACTGTTTGTGAAGGGTGGACATATATATGTTGGTGACGGTTGTTATGTGCATATTTGTATGGAGGTTTTAGTGTGTGACAAACAAGACAGCATACAGTGCTGGTATATGACATGTGGTGGTTAAACACTGCAGGTGTTTATTTCAGTTTGCAATGTTGCATCCAGTGAGGCTTGCTAAAGCTACCTGGGCTGTGAACATTTTCAATGCATTTCTCACAAGACTGTGCGATATTATTACATTACTGTATACCTCACATCCTTTGTATAATTGATATTCCCACCATGAAAGGTGGACTGTATATGTGCCTATATGTATATGTACACCAATGGATGTGTATATGTATGTGTATATATATATATATATATATATATATATATATATATATATATATATATATATACACACACACACACACACACACACACACACACACACACACACACACACACACACACACACACATACACACACACACACACACACACACACACACACACACACACACACACACACACACACACACAGAGTTATATATACTCATACACACCCACATCTACTTGTTGCAATAGATTCTATGTAAAGTTGACTGAGTGTGATGGTCAATGTGTTGGTGAATATGCCAAAGATGTGTATTTGTGGGATAGTTTAGTGAGAAAATGTTTATGTCATGGTATTATGGGTCCTTGCTTTGATCCCAGCAAAAGCTGTGTATGCTGTTGCTAGGCAGATAAAGCACTATGGCATACAGTCTGATGTAGTCCCTTGGTGTTAACTGGGGTGTGTCATTGGAGGCTAAAGCACTACATGTATGCTTATTGATTGGTACTGATGTTGAATCCAAATCCTGTATGTACTGTAGTACTACTTGAAGCTTTGGGCTTAAACAGCAAAGTATGGCGCATGTTCACATTGCTTGGAACCACTGTTTTGTGTGGTCCCTGTAGTCATCACAGATTACATTCCTCAAGCTTAAGGTTTTGTAAGTACTGACCCACAGTGCTGTATGTTACATACGTAAAGCTTATCTAGGTTGCCATACCTTTGTGTCTTGTAATTATGTCTGATGTGTGTGTGTGGGTATGCCTGTAACATGTCCTCTGTCATATATGTGCTACAACATATAACTGCGTATCTAGCAACATTTATAGTTTACTACAGCAGTATGCCACCCATATTCACAATTGTGCACATATTTTGGCCACGGGTTTGCCATCAACAAGTTGTGAGGTATAATGGTAATACTCTAACTGGACCTTACAAACATTGTGATGGATGACATATTTCTTTATGCATTGGCTTGATCTATATTTGCTGTGGCTAGGTGGTGCATTGTGTTGCATACAGTGTGCCAGGTACTCTTGTATAGTCTTATATAGTGATTTTATTTTGTTGCTGTGCAGAACATGGTTATTATATAGAGCATGCCAGGCACTTTTAAGCAGTTGTGGGGTGAGCACTGATAAGTGATAGTGAAAATGTTTAATCTCAGTCAGCTAATAAGTTGCTATATATGGCCGTTCAGTGATATCTGTATTGTATCATGTTAAATGTGCCATATGACTTGCTCATACATATTTTTTCTTTGTCTTCCATGGATCATGGCACACCGTAGAAATCCTAGCTACAGTAGTGCCGAAGATGAGATTCTTACCAGCTGTATGATTCAGCACTACAGCCTACTATTCTCCAGAACCAGCCAAGACCAGCAGGAACAAACTACAATGAGGCAAGATGTTGTACAGAGGATAAATGAGGTAGGCCTACATAACTGGACATATAAGCAGGTACACCACCACTGCAGTGATCTACATAGACATGTCTGTCAGCGTGCTTCTGATGTACGGAGACAACAGCTTGCTGCTCCTGAGCCTGGTGGCACCTGCCCAACAACAACAGCAGCAGACATTTACCATGATGGACGTTGGAGCCACCCAGCAAGAACACATGGAGCATGCAGGTAACATGGCATATCTGTAGACTACTGTTACCTGTATTGGTAGATCACACATATGTGAGATGTGTACTGTGTATTTAGAAGATGTGGAGCCTGTTGTTGTGCAGTACTGATCATTTGGAACATAATTTGTAGGCCTGTGAATGTAAACTGTTGTTCTACTGTAAGATTGCAAACCCACAGTGGCAATGCCACAGTTGTCGCCACTGACAAACCGTCTCATATCTATGTAGGTCCCTCTGGTGTGACAGCAAGGCAGCGGACAGATGCTGGTGAGTGTGTTGTACATTTATTATTGCAAATAAAAAGTGCATGTCATAGTTAAGGTGTAGGCCATGTACACATGTAACACACCTACCCATAATGCATGCTGTGCATGTTTGCTGTGAGACTACGCACATCTCACTAATGTGATTAGCTGCCTCAGACACATGCAATACACAGACCATCTCAAACAAATGTGGCTACACTGTAGTGACCATTGGATAGGCAGAGTCGATACACAACATGCACATAACATACACAACTATGCCATACACTGAATATGTTAACATGCTACACATGAAGGATTCACAAACCCTCTGTAAAGTCACACTCCAGTATCCCAAATGTCATCCACACAGCACACATAATATACCTGAGAGGTAGAGGCCTATCATGGGGCAGTGAAACACTCTGCAACACACAACACATTTATGTTAGGGAATGCTCCTTATTGGCCTCCTTACAAACCCATGTAACAACTGGTTGTGAAATGGTGAATGTAGCCATGGTAGTGCAATTCTGGTACAGCATGATAGGTGCTGGTTTGGGGCACATTTGTAGCCTTGAGTGACCACATGATGCTTTATGATGATGGCTTATAGTACTACACCCCATCCAGTTATTGTAACCACAGTACTACACATAGCTTTCATTGCTATACACCTCAATGTTGTGTGTGTGCAAACATATGCACCTCTAAACAATATGCATACCAATCACCATTTGCACAACTGACACATATATGTCTTGTGATGCTATTGAGTGGCAAGGTCATATGACAGACATTGGGTATGTGTGATGTTTAAATTTGCAGTTGTGTTTTAGCATGCCATGTCATGGATGACACTGGCATGTCCACAATATGATCTACATTCACCATAACTACTGTACATTGGGTATGTGGACCGATGGTATTCCATCAGTTATATATGCACCACTGATCTTGTGTGTATGCACATCATGCATGAGCTAAAACTGTGTCCACAATTATTTGCTAAAGACACAGAGGCTCTAATCAGAATTGGATGTCTATGTGACACACAGATACACATCCAGCCATGGTATGTAGACCTGTGAGTGATGGTGCACAGTACATGTCAGAGTTTTGAATACTTGCACAGCAATGTTGTGAACATGTATGCATTGCGTTCCAGGGGGAAGCCAATCACCGAACAACAAAACACATGCATCAAAGCCATGTATACTGTTAGTAACAAGGACTGTCTACACTTGCACTGCATGCTGTTGAGCAGCACTTGTCCTGCATGCTGACATGTGTGATATGACTGTTTTGCTTGTGATACTGTACCCCACCATCAACTGGTATCGAGACTGCTGGTGGTTTGTGTGTGTGTGTGTGTGTGTGTGTGTGTGTGTGTGTGTGTGTGTGTGTGTGTGTGTGTGTGTGTGTGTGTCTGTGTGTCTGTGTGTCTGTGTGTGTGTCTGTCTGCTTTAGTGAGGAGTGTATTTGTGTGTGTGCATGTGCGCATATGTGCACGTGCATGTGTGCATGTGCATGGGTGCATGTATGCATGTGCGTGTGTGCATGTGCATGTGTGCATGTGTGCATGTGCATGGGCATGTGCATGTGCATGTGTATGTGTGCATGTGCATGTGTGCGTGTGTGCATGTGCATGTGTGCATGTGGTCTGACATCATGTACAGGTCTTAAAGTGTGTTTCCTGTTTTCCTCTCACAGGTGCTGAGGTGGGGCTGGTTCAGTGCAGCAGGGAACCTGATGTCACTGACACAGATAGTGATAATGAGGATAGGTGTGTTGAGGCACAGGCAGCTTTGTCAGGGTCTGTTGTTGGGCCACCAATTGACAGTACACAAGTCTCCACCCCATCCATGCACGCAGTCATACTGCCTGTACATCCATCATCACCAATGCCCTTAGCAGAGGGACATTGTACAGTCGGCACTGGCCAGGACAGTGTGGTATCTATGGCACATGCATACCATCAGGACACAGCAGCCATAGCCAGATGTCTGGCACGTTACCACATAGGCAGATGCCGAGGGGTTCTCATCAGAGCACTGCTGGTCATCATGCCCCTGGCAGATGTGCCACAACTCTTACAACCACATGCATGTTACAGGCTGTCATGGAGGCACAGGCATATATGGAGTGGTACACCAGACAGGGACTAAGGGCACAGAGGGCTCATAACACCTCTGTAAATGACAGTATCCGTGACCTAGCAGGTGCCATACGTAATTACACTGAGGTCATTGATAGACGTTGGGGTGAGACATTAGATGTCCTCCACAATGTCATGTCCATGTGTCAGGACAGTGCGGGATTGTTGAGATGTCAACGTGGACATATGCCAGCAACATCATCAGCTGGCAGTCACTGTGGATGTCCATGAAGTCATGGTCGCTTCTGTAGTGCCAGTACCAGCCCCAGCAATGTTGGGGGGGCTGTCCATAGACCATCCTAGAAGACCACGTGTATGTGGCTCTGGCCAGTCCCAGCAGGGACCTGGATCCAGTGGACATATGTCAACCTCTGAGGATAGTACCCTTAGTACCTGATACTGTCTGTAGCACCCCTGCCAGGCACAGGTCCCGTATCCATGGCCAGAGATGGTGATCTGTAAAGCCTGCCAGGTACAGTCTGTAGCTGTCCCACAAATCCCTGTATATGGCAGCCACATGCTGGAACTGTGTGCATGCAGACACACACACATAAACCAGACACCTAGGGCAAACACATACCCGCACACATTACATCCACATTGGCCCATAACAGTACTCTTGCAGACACACACACATAAACCAGACACCTAGGGCAAACACATACCCGCACACATTACATCCACATTGGCCCATAACAGTACTCTTGGCCCTCACACACACACTCACACACAAATGTCTATTGTATGGCTCAATGTAGGCCTCTGGCAAACCAACAACACACCCTGTGCATATGATGAAACCTGTGCCACCTCCTGTCATCTGTAACATTGATGCAGGAACAGGCTAACATGGTGCTGATGCACAGGGTGACTTTATTACAGTATAGCAATATTTTAATGTGTAGCATGTTGTCAGCAGTAAAGTGTAATGATATCCTTGAATGTGTAGCTGAGCAGTCATGATGCATTAAAGCTATAATTATCAATGTAGCATTGTTTACACCAGTGTTTATTCCAATTGTGTATTGTCTGCCCATGTGCCACTTGGCTGATGTGTGTAGTTTTGTCAGCATGTGTTATAGAGTTGACAGTAAGTGTGGGATGTGTGCAGCACAGATGTGCAGGTGTACATTTGTGAACATGGTTGAGGTGCACTGTCTGCATGTACATGCATATTGGACACATGGGCAGGGTGACATGCCCTGTATTAGACAGTGTTAACACTCCATAGTTTCTATTGGTGGCCAGTATGCATTGTACTATACACATTTTGGAACATGTGTACACGTGTGTGTATGACACGGTTTGACACTGTGCTGTGGGTGATACTGCTGTTACTATCTGTCATTGGTTTGCATTCTGGTAGTATACATAACCTCAACAGCCTGCCCATAAGCAATTGTTAGATGATGGCTTGACAACTGACACACAGCTGTAGGACACACAGTAACATTTACAGCCTTCAAGTACTATTCTATGCCAGTAACAAGTGGTATTCACCTGCACTCAGTCCTGGGACCACTCCTGTTTGGCATATAGCTTTCTTAGGTATAAGCAAACACAGTAGGGATATGTCTGGCCATGTTTGGCAATGCATACTGTGGGCTATAATGCATTCTCCAGATGACACACACATCCTCCAAAAGTGTATCATACAGACAGATATCTGGTGTCAAACCCATGCTGTAAAGCTATAAGCCAAATAAAGCATAGTCATCCACTTTTACAAAACAATAGTATCCCCAGAGTACCACATAGGTAGTAGCCCCCAAAAAGTGGAACAGGTACCGATGTATACATAGAGCCATGTGTAAAGTCATCTCTCTTTTGATAATCACATTTCCAAAGGGTTTTGGAAATCCCTTTGTGGATCACATGAGTAATAAGGGGTTTGCATGCATATCCACAAAGGTTGTTGCACACCTATAATAAATAGCCATCTTTGACAGACTTTGCTGCTTTTGAACAGGTTTCAAATATACCTCAGGCATAAACCCTCACTCACACTATTCAATAGAAATCATAATAAATGTATGTGAAACGGATGACGTAGGCCAGGGATCACTGCAATGGCTAGGCTTGTCGCAAGCATACAGATATGACCTAAGGTCTGGAAAGTGGCAGCACACTCTGGCAAAGATAACAGATGTGTTCATGGAGAAAGTAGGGTTCCCACCTATGAAATAATTGAGGTCACATGTACGTATATGTATTTGCCACACAGCTAACTGACATGTGCAATGCACATACTGTTGTCATACTGATATGTCATACAGTAGTAAAAGCAAAACCAACAACACATTGACCAACAGTGTTACACACAGTCACCAAGTGTAGGATTTAAACCCCTACCTAGCTACTTCATAATACTAGTGTAGTACGCATTTACACAACGCAATATATACATTACTAGAAGTGCTTCTTTCCACAGGTTTATTTGTAGGATGGTGACATCATCAGGCTTGACAAAGATGAGTATACCACTTTTAAGGTGCTACAGTAGTCTTTAAAAAGCTTGTTCCTTTCCAAGGAGACACAAAAAATCTTATACAGTTAGCAAGTGCAGGATTCAAACTCCTACCTATTTTATGATACTCGAACAGTCTGCATTTACACAACACGCTATACACATTACTAAGAGTTCACCTTTCCACAGGTGTATTTGTAGGATGGTGACATCATCAGACTTGACAAAGATGAGTATACCACTTTTAAGGTGTTTCAGTAGTCTTCAAAAAGGTTGCTCCTCTCCAAGAAGAGATGCACACTCTCTCATAGAGTTAACAAGTGCAGGATTCAAACCCCTACCTGATTGCTTCATAATACTAGAGCCGTATGCATTTACATGACATGCTACACACATTACTGGGAGTTTTCCTTTCCACAGGTATATTTATAGGATGGTGACATCATCAGACTTTACAAAGATGAGTATGCCACTTTTAAGGTGTTTCAGTAGTCTTCAAAAAGCATGCTCTTCTCCCAGGAAACAAAGACATTCTCATACAGTTGGCAAGTGCAGGATTCAAACCCCTACCTAATTACATTATGATACTAGAGCAGTACTTATTTACACAACAGGCTATACACATTACTAGGAGCTCTCCTTTCCACAGGTATATTTGTAGGATGGTGACATCATCAGACTTTACAAAGATGAGTATACCACTTTTAAGGTGTTTCAGTAGTCTTCAAAAAGCTTGATCTTCTCCAAGGAAACACACACACACTCTCATGCAGTTGGCAAGTGCAGGATTTAAACCCCTACCTAGCTACTTTATATTAGAGCGAGACACATTTACACAACATGCTATACACATTACTGGAAGTTCTCCTTTCCGCATATATTTGTAGGATGGTGACATCATCAGACTTGACAAAGTGGATTACATTAGGTGATATTAGGTGGGCTACATAGAAGGAATTTCTAAACACTTTGGCAATGTGATCATCAAAGGAAAGTTTACTATCTACCTGAGTCCCCAGGTCCATAATTACATTCTCCGTACATAGTGAATTACCACCTATGTGGTAATTTGTGGGCACTTTGTTTTATCCAAAGGGGATGACTATGCATTTTTTTGGCATTCTGCTTGAGGGCATTGTTTTGACACCAGGTATCTGTCTCTGTAAGACCCTTCTGGAGGATGTCTGTGTCAGCCGTAGAGTCGATTATGGACCACAGTTAGCAGTCATCTGTAAACTTGGTCAGCCATACTCCTCCTGTGCTTGCCTGTACCTCTGAGCAGTATCTACTGAACAGGTGGGGTCCCAGGACCAAGGCCTGTGAGATGCCACTTGTGACTGGTTTAGACTCGGACATGGCACCCGCAACTCTGCCCATGTGTGTTTGATCTGTGAGCCAGTTGGACACCCATCCTGTGACATAGGGGTTAATGTTCAAGCTGGTAAGCTTGTCCATGATGCCAGAGTGGGGAATGTTGTCAAAGGCCTTAGCGAGGTCCGGGTGGGCTGTGTGGATGACTTTCACCTCCACCTGTGTCCTTGGTAACTGTTTCAAAGAAGTCAGCTAGGTTTAGGAGGTGGGATCTGCCTTTAATAAAGCCAAGTTGGATAGATTCTAGTGTCTGGAGGTTCCTAATGTCTCTGTTTATGGGTTCCATGATAATTTGCTCCATACCTTTGCAGACCAGGCTGAGTAGGCCTATAGGGCAATAGTTTCCAGGTTCTGTTGTGGCACCACCTTTGTGGAGCTGGATGACTGTTGCTGTATGTCATTCTTTGGGTACATAGCCTGTGGTAAAGTGAGTCTGGACAGTGAATGTAGGTGAGGGTGTAGTTCCTTTTGGGGCTGGTGTAAGACGCAGCCTGGGACACCGTCCAGTCCCATTGATGCTGTGTTCTTAGCTTTGGAGAGGGCTGCTTTTACCTGCATGTCCATGAAGTCTGTGGCTCTTTATTCTTCTGGGATGGACATAGGCCCTTTTGGGGGTGGGGGGGTGAAGTTTGCACTGAACTTGCCCACCAGGATGTGGGCAATGTCAGTTGGTTCAGTGTAATTTTTGCCATTTTGCAGTAGCTGCATATTTGAGAGTTGCCACCTAAATGTTTGGTATAGCTAATGAAGGCTTTGTGGTTGTTATTCTTAGATTCCTTGTCAATTTGTCTTTAGAAACTGGCCTTGGATTATTTTATGAGCGATCATTGTTTCTCCCTAATAATAATCAGTGATGCCTTTCCTTTTGTGAAGCTTGCTCTATCATGTGTTAGTTTCCTCCTTCTATTGTATAGCTTATTTATGGGCAATGACCACCAGATTAGTTTCTTCTTTTTGGAGGAGTGCGTCTTGGTTTTATTTGGGATGTCTCGATCCATGCATCCCTGTAGATGCTCATAGAATGCACTTGTAAATGATTTTGCAGATTCTATAGCATTATCCTATAACAAGGGGGCTTTGGAACTTTCCACTTTGGTCTTGAGAAGTGTGCAGTTTGCTTTTGAAAATTTCTTCACAGTGGTTTCCCTGATGGGGGGGGTGGATGGATGTCCAGTCTGATTACTTTATGGTCTGATATTACCAGCGAGGGGTTTATCTCTGGTGTGGAACACTGGTACCCCATGTTGGTGATGATCAGGTCCAGTATGTTGTCACCTCTAGTGGGCATGGTGACCAGCTGTTCCAGGGCATTTGAGTTTTTAAACTCTAGGAAGCATTGGGCAAAGGACATTGTACAAGAGTAATTCTCCCAGTCATTGTTTGGGTAGTTGTAATCTCCTCATATAATGGTGTTTGGTAGGAACTTTATATTTTCCAGTGATCCCAGGAATACTGAGTGAGGTTCCTAAGACAAGGTAGGTGATCTGTAGCAGGCTACAATCTGATAAGCAGCTTTGCCCAATGTTAGTTGCACTTGCATGGGCTCCAAGACCTCATGCTGTGCCACTAACCTGAAGGTGTGGGTATCCATAAGGTTAATGGATACACCCTTTCATTTTGTATTTCACTCTGGGTTTTGGGGCTGAAGATCAGAGGGATTGTGAGTGTTTTACGTGGAGCATGTCCAACAGCTCTGTGTTTGACATAGCTTTGTATGTTAGGCAGAGATCACCTCTGAGTAGGCGATATGCGAGAGAGTACAGCTGGAGCATTTTGAGATGGTCTGTGTATGGCATGTATTTCAGGCTGCTAATCCTCTTTGTGAGGTATTTCTGCAGGCTTTCCAGTTGTTGTAGATGTCTTGTGAGGTACATAGCAAAAGCAGCGTTGTACTCTATTATGGATCTAGTGAGTGATGAGTATAGGGGAACAATGTCCTCTTCTATTCTGCATGAGACACCTTTTGTGATGAGGTGTGCCATGTAGAAGGATTTCCTGACTACTGTGGGGATGTGATTATCACAGGTGTGTCCACTGTCCACCTGTGACCCAAGGTCTCTTATTACACTTTCAGTGTTAAGTATACTACCGCCTATGTTGTAGTTCATGGTGATTTATACCTAGTTTAGTGGGTTTATCTATAATTCCAGAGTGGGAGATGGTGTTAAAAGCCATGGCAAGATCTACATAGGCTGTGTGAACCACCTTACCCTTGTCTACGGTTCTGGTGACTGCTTCAATGACGTCTATCAGGTTTAGGAGACATGATCTGCCTTTTACAAACCCAACATGGTTGTGGTCCAGAGTTTGGAGATTACCAGTGTCTTTTTTTATAAGTTATATGATGATACATTCCATGGCCTTGCAGAGTAGGCTCATGAGGCTAATGGGGGCACTAGTTCCTGGGGTCCGTGGTGGCTCCCCCTTTGTGTAGTGGGATAACCATCGCTGTGCACCATTCAGCAGGCACAAAGCCTGATGTGAGGCTATGACTGAACATAGTATGTAGATGTGGTGCCTGTTCATTCTGTAGTTTGTGTAGAACACAGCCTCGGATGTTATCTGGTCCCATGGATGCTGTGTTCCTGGCTTTGGAGAGTGTTTTTTACTTCTCATTATGGAGAATATTGATATCTGTGCAGTAACAAAAACCTAGTTCAAGGCTCCAGACAGCACATCAGCACTACCAGGATACTACTCATTCCATACTTTCCAGCATCAGAACCTGAATCATAGCACATAGGGTGAGGATGTATCCATATTCATCAAGGATACCTACACCTCTCTCTACATGCTCTCTACAGGATATGTACCCATAGAATGTTGCACAGCAATGTTCTTCACACTCCACATGGGTGTGGCCACAAAAACCCCTTGGCATTCATGCTCTATGAGCCTGATGAGTGTGTTCTGCAAGGCAATGGAGCCAATCATAATGGAAGTCAACAATACAAAGATTGGGAACCTTCACAAAGTTGAGCACACCCAGTTTGGCTTCGTCAAATGCAGACCACGCCTCCTGAATTGGGAGGATTTCTTTGACAGTTACTCAGGCTACAGATGATTGAAATGAACTCAACACAGCCTAACTATACCTCGCTAAGGCCTTTGACACCGTTCCCCAGTCAGGTATCATAGATGAACTCACCAACCTGGCCATGAATCCATACATCACAAGATGGATTGCAAACTGGCTCACAGATAGATCCCACACATTAAGAGTTGTTGGCTACGTCAGACTCTACACCGGTAATGACTGGTGTCCCCCAGGGTTCAGTCCTGGTGTCCCTCCTGTTTGGTATAGACTTCTAAAATGTACATGTCAACACAGGATGGTTGTGGTTGACTAAGTTTGCTGGGAACTGTAAAGTGTTTGCCATAATAGATTCCCCAGAAGACAGACATATTCTCCACAAGGGACTCTATGAGGCAGATGAGTGGTGTCAGAATCATGGCCTCAAGCTCACTGTGGAGGAATGCATAGTGATCCTCTTTGTTGAAAACAAAATACCCACAAATTACTACATAGGTGTTACCCCCTTAAAAATGACAAGGTGATAAGGGATCTGGGGACACAAGTAGATAGTCATCTTTCCTTTGACAACCATGTTGCCTAAGTGATTGGGAGATCCTATATGGCCCACCTAAGATCCTATATGGCTCACCTAATCAACAAAGGGTTTGCATCAGGATCCAAAGAGGTAGTGTTTGCACTCTACTCTTACATCATCAGACTCATCATTGAGTACAGTGCACCATTTTGGATGTACTCAACTTAGCATATCCAGCAGCTGTAGAGACCACATAGGTACCTCACCAAGAGGATTACTGGCCTCAAACAGTTGTGTTATGCAACTCAACTGGTCAAACTAAATCTGTTCTTCGTTGCATACCGCCTACTCAAAGGCACACTCTGCCTAACATACAGAGCCATGTCCAACACATAACTGTTGAACATGCTCCATCTACAGATAACAACATTGAGACACCTTACACATTCCAGGGATATGAACCTCATCACATGAATACAACATGCTGGTGGGATAGAGTACCATCCCAGACACTTGCCTTACTGTGGAAAAGAGTCCCAATATACATCAGACAGAACCCCTCGCTGACACTATTCAATTGGAACCTTGATGAGTGGATGGGAAACAGACAATTCATGCCAGGCATCACATCAGCAGCCCCACTAGAAAGGGGCTTAGGGTACTAACTATTAGAACTAGACCTTGGGAGACTACCTAATGGTGTGGTGAAAGCTGCACAACTTGCATAGGCTGATATATGCCTTCGTGGAGATAGTCTACTACATACCTATGAACCTATGTGACAGGTACATGTCTACAGATAGTAGATGTGTACTTCATTGTACAGTCATGTTGTACAGCAGGCACATGGACCACATACACTGTAATGCTTACAGATACTGGTGGCTGTTATGTACAGTGGGAGAGATGTGCACCTCATGTCTTTTGTGCCATTGGGATGTGTGCTGGGTGGGACAGTCCTGGATGGCTCCCTGTCATGGTCACCCTCTTATACACATCTCTGCCCATCCATCTTTGGCTTATTATACTGTGTTCCCCCTACATACATACATATATATATATATATATATATATATATATATATATATATATATATGGATCTACCTGACTAGATCGACCAGTCAGAACACCGACAACAACTTCACCGACACCAAATCATCGACAGTTCACAAACACGACACCTCATACACTCGACACATCATAACAACAAACAAAACAAATCCCCTGTCCAAAACCCACACACACAACACAAGCACACCAAAATCCTTACAAACCAACACTAACCCTTACATACATTACATACACAACTATCTACAACCCTAACCGAAACCCTAACCCTAAGGTCCGTCACTATCGCACACTCACCTAACCCGCCTAACACTAACTCACTTAAGCCCCTAACCCATAAAATATCACTACTGCACCCTTACCTAACCCGCCCTAACCCTAACTCACTTATCCCACTATCCCTACAGACTGCCAACATCGCACACTTACCTTACTTGCACCCTTACCTAACCCGCACCCTAACCCTAACTCACTTATCCCACCCCTATCCCTACAGACCGTCAACATCAGACTTACCTTACTCGCACCCTAACGTCCGTCACTACCGCATACTTACACATCCTTTCCCCATCTCAGTGTTCTCAGCGTCGGTGTCTTCCTCCATCGGTCTTCTGCCTTGTCGATCTTCTGGTGCTTTGTCGGTGTTATGACGTGTCGATCTACTCAGGTAGATATATATATATATATATATATATATATATATATATATATATATATATATATATATAGGTACATAGGTAAGTAATAGGCTATCTGCCTGAAGGCATATATTAGTATGGCCAGAGTGTGCAGTTATCACCACCCATGGAGTTAGTTCCCTAGGCCTCTGTTTAGTAGAGCTGATGAAGTGATCCATGATGTGACAGTTCAGTTTCACATACACTCATCAAGGCTCCTCTCGAAGAGTGTCAGTGAGGGTCTCGGCTTAATGTCGGTTGGGAGCCTGTTCCAAAGCAAGGGAAGTCTGTGAGTCTGTGAGTTAGTAATGTATCCCTACAACATGTTCTATTTAATGTTGTGATGATGATATCCCTAGAGCATGTGGTAGAGTGAGCTTGGGTTTACTTCAGATAGCGCATGTACATCAGTTCTGCATTGGACATGGACCTGTCTCTTTGGCAGAGATCTCCTGAGTAGACAGCATGCAACAGAGTACAGATTGAGTTAAATTCAGTCTTGTTGCATGGGGCAACCGTATGAGGCAAGTAATCCTCTTGTTGAGGTACTTCAGTGGTCTTTCCAGCTGCTGAAGGTGCCTAGTCAGATTCATCGCAAGTGTGTTGTGGTACTCTCTGACGGGTCTAATGACTGATGAGTAGAGGGAACCTCCTTTGACCTACATGCCAAGACCTTGGCAGTTTGTGAGAACAGATAGCATGATTTTCTAACCGCTTTGTGAATGTGTTTCTGCAAGTACAGATGACTATGCACATGTGTCCATAGATCCCTTATTATCACCTCCATATTTAGGGTGTTGGCACCTATGTGGTATTTGTATGACTGTAGCTCAAGGCCATAATTTTGATACTACATCTGTCTGACTGAGATCCTTTTTAAGGATGTCTCTGTTGTCCCAAACATCAGTTATGACAACTTTTTTGCAGTCATCCACAAACTTTGCTAAACATAGCCCTTGTGTGATTGACTGTATTTCTGAAAAGTATATACCAGACAGGAGGGGTCCCAGCACTGAGCCATGGGGACAGCAGTTGTTACCAGCTTGAACAGGAGACCACAATTCTTACCATGTGGGATCTATCTATGCCCCATTTGGCAATCCATCAGATGACATACATATTTATGCACAGGTTGTTGATTTTGTGGATATGTCATGTGTCTGGGATGTTGGAAAAGGGCTTTTCAAGGTCTATGTGGGATGTGTGTAGCTCATTTCATTGATGTATGTCCTGGGTGACTGCCTTGAAAACAGTCCAGCAGGTTTGGGAACCATGATCTGCCCCTGGCCAAACCAGAATGGGTAGGGTTGGGTGTTTGTAGGCTCCCAATAGCTCTGGTTATGAGTTTCATCATGATGGACTCCATGGCATTGCAGATCAGGCTTAATAGGCTTATAAGGCAATAGTTCCCATGGTCTGTTGTGCACCAACACTTGTGGAGTGTGCCAAACGTTGCTGTAACCCATTCAACAGTTTCATATCCTGTACAGAGGGTGAGTCTCAACAGACTGTTCAGGTGCAGGGTCTGTTTGTTTTGGAGTTCACATATGACACAGCTAGGGAAATCATGTCATCCAATAGACACCGTGTTTTTAGCTCTGGAAAGAGCTGTTTAACCATTGTATATGTGATTTCTGGGTTTTCACAATCTCCAGGTATGATAATGGGCCCTTTTGTCAGTGAGAGGGGGGTAAATATGTATGAACCTGTCTGACAAGATGTTGGCAATGTCAGTCATGTACATGTATTCATTTACAGTTTGCACTGACTCAGAACATATATGAGTTTACATTGATATTTATGACATAGCGAAAGAAAGCTTCATGGTTCTCTATGGACTCTTTGACAATATATTTGCCAGAACATGGATTGGATAATGTTAGGAGTGCTCATTGTTTATTGATGATACTGATCGGAGATTTATTGATCTTCTTTGAATTTTCACTTTCTTTGAACAACTTAAGTACTTGTAGTACATAGTTTGATTATGACAGGAGTCCAATATATTATACGGGTCTGTTCTCATATAACTGTGTGTGCAAGGCAGGATTGGTGAATAGTGACAAATTGCTGGGATAAGAACTGAAACTGCCAGATATGTGTGGCCCACTGCTGTACTTAGACATGGCCTAAGTGTGTGAGCATGCCCAGTATGACCTTTCAGTATGTTGTTGACTGACATTTGCTTCATTTGTGTGAGCATGCCCAGTATGACCTTTCAGTATGTTGCTGACTGAAATTTGCTAAATTTGTTGAAGTTTGTGAGCACACCCAGTATGACCGTTCAGTATGTTGCTGACTGAAATTCACCCAGTACGACCTTTCAGTATGTTGCTGACTGAAATTTGTTAAATTTGTTAAAGTGTGTGAGCATGCCCAGTATGAACATATATACTATATGTCTGTGAAAAATCAAATTGGTTTTTACTTCAGGGCTCACCTTTATGTTGTACATCGATAGGAAGCACACTGTGCCTGCAGGGCATCCATGAGTTACTTTGCATAGACTTATCAACATTTCTACATACAGGGGGGACAGCTATTAGTTGTACATTTCTACCCGGGGGCACACCTGATTGTTACTGTGGGTGAACATAGGATGAGGGGTTCACCTGACACTTTTACACATTTGCTAGGCCTGCACTGCTATGTCAGGTACTCCATTTCAGTCTGTACTGTTGCCTATTGTACTGGCTTGAGGCATACAACTGTATTACAGATCTTAGCTTCCAATTTCACGTATATTAGTTTGTGACTTCATAGCCTACCCAACCCACATCGCACAGCCTGGCCTGCTGTTATCTGTCTGCATAGGCCTGGGAGGAAGTTACTCATATGCCTCTTCAGAGGGCATGATACAGCATTTGTTGGTGTTTGTGTTAGTCTACAATTGTCCTGCTGTGTCTGTGCCAGTGAAATGCTGTCATGGCTTAGTGGTTCAGTACTGTAACTATAGTGCACAGTATCCTGAGTTTGAGTCCTGTCACTGCTTTTTATTTTCCTGCTGGGCAGACCAGACTGCTTAAGGAACAGTAAAGCAGGTGTGAGCATGTTTACCTGACTTTGCTCAACTTTGCCCAACCTTGCCCGACTTTGCCCAACATTGCCCAACATTGCTTAACGTTGCCCGACGTTGCGCTAGTTAGTGCAGTGCGCAGCTCCACGCAATTGTGTTTAAATATGCTAAATAGTGGTACAATGTGCTTAACAGTGCTTTATATTGCTTAAAATAGAGCAATCATGCCTCAGGTGGTGCTGCAGGGATGCCTTTGTCGGATGCACATAGTACACTCCCTATACATGTTTGAAAACAAGCAGTGTCAAGTTAGGCATCCCTTTTATTGTATGTGCGAGTCAGAGAGAGGTGTAATTTCCTGGGTTCCTAATGAGTCAGTGTATGTGCTATGCATTGCCTCTTTGCCAAGGCATACTGGGCACTCCTCCTTCTGCCTACTGGGGACGGCTCAGGTTGTTCCTCCTCCATGTCACGCTGTGCCTGTGCAGGCCTTGGCAATGGTGGGGGGCTGGTTGGCCCTGCCCCATGCTGTTCCTGCTACAGCTGTTTCTGCAGGATCATATTGTGTAAAATGGCACATACCATGACAATTTGGGTACATGTAGTTGGTGAGTACTGCAATGCCCACCAGATGTGTCCAGACACCAGAACCGTGACTTGAGCATCCCAAACACACGCTCAATAATGTTTCTTGTTTGTGTGTGTCCCTCATTATAGAGTTCTTGTTCAGGTGTGTGTGCATTTCTGATTGGTGTCATCAGCCATGGCTCCAGTGCGTATCCAGCATCCCCCACTAGGTGACCGTCAGGGATGTCCCCATTGGCAAATCTCTGGTACAGCTGCATCAGATGCCAGATGTGGGAATCGTGATAGCTTCCAGGACAGCCAGCACACACATTCATTATTATGCCCTGGGCATCGCACATGACCTGGCAGTTGATGGAGGGGAAGCCCTTGTGGTTGATGTAGACCCTACCCTGCTCACCAGGTGGTGCTTTGATGTGTATGTGCGTGCAGTCTATTGCACCCACTACCTCATGGTATTCTGCTATTTGGTGAAAAAGACACATATTGCTGGCCAATGCCTCACGGGAATTGGGGAAATATACATGGTCACCAACATGTGCTGACATGGCATCCAGGAACTGGTGCAGTACCCTGGATGCTGATGCTTGTGAAACCTCCATCATATCACCAGTTGGTCTCTGGAAGGTACCTGTAGCTAGTATTCGTAGGCCAACACATACCTTGGTATCCACTGGGATGGGTTCCCTTCTGTTGGTTCTGTGTGCGAGGCATGGCCGGTACAGCTCAACAATTTGCTGCAGGAGGTCTCTGTCCACTCTATAGCGCTCCACTATCTCCAGCTCATGTAGCCCCTGGTAGGTTACCCTGGGTCTGTACACTCTTCTCTGTCTCCTCACTGTGGGTTGCTCAGCAGCATTCACAACATCACCACCCTCAGCACCTTGCACATGTTGGTTTATGATAGCAAGAGCAGCCCCTAACATTTTGTCTGACTTTAAAGATTTTAAGCTTTCCTTCTTTGTATACTGCAGTGTTGCAGAGTTCTTGGGGAAAAAAACAGGAAGAATGCTGTTTGCAGAGTTTAAAGTGCTGGGCTGGGCTAGTCTGCTGCCTGTGCATTTGACTGATTCTGATATATTTCACCTGGCAGCTCTGCTAGTTCTCCTTGGTTAACTTCCTACTATACTTCTTTTCCTTCCTTTTCCCTTTCTGTTTCCGCCCAGGGCAGCGCTGCGCAAACACGCGCACATGGGCGCACATGCGAGCACACACTGTGTGCCTGTTTGCAAGAAATTTCAGATATTTTCACGGTGTACACCTTTGATTTCTGATTTTCAAAAAGGACAACTGTAGACACGCCTCTTGCAATCCTGAGTAACTCAATGCAAACAAGGCTCTTGTGCTGCAATTAGCTTACAGACTGTCTGACACACCTACTCATGATGTCACCTATATTCTAGTCTTCTACTCACCTACTCCTACTCTTAGACTCTTGGGACATGCCTCACATGCTGGGAAAAATTGGGATTCACTATTCTTATCCTCATTTGCATAGGATTGCCTACTAATGCACGGTTACATCTCTCACACTGAGCATCCCCCCCTTAGCAACCAGTAATCAGTGGCCATGTTGTCTGCAGCCTGCCATTCACCTGCATGGCAGAATAAGCTTTTTAGTAAAAATTCCTATTTTTGGATTTTTTAAATTATTTTCTTGTTTTTTAAAGCGCCGCGTGTTTGTGTGGCGCTGCGCTATGCTTAAACATTGGAAATCGGCAAAAAAAAGTTAATTTATCTTAATTTTAAACATTTTTAAATGCCAATGGCCTTATATTTGGCCATTGGCATGCTTCCTCAACTGTATGCATCCTTTATTTGGAGCTGTCATCGCTCCGTTTAGCTATTTGCAGAACGGTACTCTGTTACTAACGGAGTACATTTCTGCAGCTAAGACTAATCATCCACTGACAGCTTCATGTTTCTTGGATCACAAATTTACCTCATTTGCATGCATTTCACCAGCAAATGAGGTAATTTGCATAACATGATGCTGTCTGTGTAAAACTAGTTTTAGGAGCTCTCGGGCACGCTCCTGCCGGCTGTTCCTGGATCGCATGGCAGACATATTGCCTGTCTGACGTCTTACTCTACTCTACAACTCCGTGCAAGCTTTCGTAAATCCGGCCCTGTGCGTTTCATGTATAAATCTACAATATCTGCAATTTTGGCAGGAAAATAGTCTTACTCTACCTACACGTACACTTTTAAAACTACCATTACATTTTCTAACATCCCTTTAAGGTTGTAGCCTCTTTTACAAATAAACTTTGGCTATTCACTTAACACCTTCATTAAATCTTGGTTCCCTAAAATAATTTTCCAGTTGTTTCTTACAGCATCTTGAATCTCTTTGGAGTCTATACTGATGGGAACAGGGAACATGTGACTCCTGGCATAATCATTGATAATTATCCTTCACTTTAGGGACAAAGCCACTCTGCAATATAGGGGCAAATTTACTACTCCTAACTTGAATAATTTCATCTTTAATGTAATTTAATCTCCCCATGTGATCATTTATATTACTTTAGGGAATCAAGATTTTATGAAGGTGTTAGGCTGCCATTTGTATAATTTCAACACCAGGAATAGTTCAATGTAGAATGAGAAATCTAATACAAGGGCATGAAGGTGTTGTTTTTGTTGCTAAGGATAACATGCTAATCTTTTACCCTGATAAAGAAGCACATAACAGAAGATTGGAGGAAGTGCTTTATGCCATCAGAAAACTTAGATTTGAAGCTAGATCAAACCAAATCAATTTTATTAAGCCCAAAATTAAACAGTTTGGTTGCAGTATTAACGCTAGTGGAAACATACCAGATTAAAGCAAGTGCAAAATCACAGCAGATCTAAAAAGTTCAGCTTGTGTGACTGAGCTACATGAGGCCTAGGCATAATTTCTTTTTTGGGCTAGATATTGTCAGATCTTTAGACAGTGGTGCCCTCACTGATATACTTAGAAAAGAACGATATACCATGGACTGTGGGAATTCTGAAGCCCATGCCATCAGCAAAGTTAAACAAATGCTGATGTCTGTTGTGGTGTTGACCTGCTATGATGTCACCATACCAACATTCATGATGGCTGATGCTAGTAATTGCAGTTTAGCTGCAGCTTTTCTCCAGAAAGATGGACAAGAATGCTAACAGATGCAAAACAAAGAAATCTGTAAACCTTAAAAGAGGGCCTTGCAAGAGTGGGATCATATACAAAGTCCTCGAGTTAATTATTGAGGCAAGAGAGCTTCTGACTTAATATTAATCACTGACTACTGTACACCTTGTTTGCTGTAGCATAGACTAGATCCAGGCCTGCTGAATCTAGCTTTGTTTGTATAACTTGAGCACTAATCCAGACATTCTTTAAAGTATTCAATTGTATTTATTACTGCTTGGTAGTAACTTGATTAAAGTGTAGCTATCATTCTAAGTCTTTTGGATTAAGCACTTGGGCTTCAGACCAGTTGTTTTACATTAGAAAGGTTTGTGGCCTGCACTGTGGTGGCAAGACAGGTAGCTTACATCCTTCTAAGTTGGGAACTGCTGATTGAGGGCTCAGTGTCTGTTTTCTAAAAGTGTATTAGTTCTGGTTTAAGCACTTGGGCTTCAGGCCAGTTATTTTACATTAAGAAGGTTCGTGGTCTGCACTCTTGTGGGAGGAGAGGCTGGACTCTGCCCTTCTGAGCTGGGAATTTCTGGTTAAAAGCATATAGTGCCTGCATATTTGAACTGTTTCTTACTGAAATTGGTACACTTTGTTTGCTGTAGCATAGACTAGATCCAGGCCTGCTGAATCTAGCTTTGTTTGTATGCTTGTTGTTTGTTTGCTTGTTATTTCCCTGAAACGCTAATTCCACCTAAAACGTGGCTTTTCAGCGCTTCTGTGGATCCCTAGTGATATCTGCATTGCTTACTGTAGCTATTTCCTTGTTTCACTTGAAAGAAAGTTACTGTTTGCCGTTTTTGCATTTAAGTTACCTGTAACACATTGCATTTAAGTTACCCAGCACTTGCTCACTAAAGCAATTATATAAGTCAGCACTAAAAACTTAAAAGCACTACACCCTCACAAACTCCCCTTGAGTACCTTGTTCCCCATTGGCCCTTTTTTCAGTTATAAAGGAATTCCCAATACTATTCTAGCATGTCCAAAGGTCAGTTGTCAATCTCCTCTCTGGTCCAACTGGTGAATCTGGGAATCTTGAGGCAATGTTACAACTGCCTCATGTACACAGACAACCTTCTCCTCCACCCAACAAATTCCAACACATGTGAGAGATGCAATCATATAGCCAAACTGGAGGCTAAGCTCTCTCAACTCAGTACTGGCGTAACCAGTCAAGAGGAGAAGGAAACCACAGTCACTACAATTCCAGTCTCACATAGACCTACCATGACAGCAAACCAAACACATAAACACACAAAAACATACTCGGAGGCTCTAAATAAAAATCTGCCTAAACAGCAGAGACCTCTAAAGCAGACACCCAAGCAACCGCTACCCCAAAACAAAACACGTACAACACATAGCTCGCAAAGCCAGTGTGCCAAACAGTCACAGCCCTTAAGGCTAAAAAACACACCTGATACACTTGTAACAGGTGACTCTATTGTCAGGCACAATGACATCCCGCTCACCCGGCTGAACAAGGAGAAGGTCACGGTGAGCTGCCTGTTGGGCGCTAGGATCCGCCACATAACACAAGCACTCAGGTCACTCCAAGGCAAGTACAAATATGACTCAGTCATTGTCCATGCTGGTGTGAATGACCTGAGATGTACCTCCCTGGACTACATGAAAAGAGACATAGAGGAGCTCTCTGAGCATGTAGCCCAGGCTGGTATGACCCTGACCTTGAGTAGCATCTTACCCTCACCAAGAATGATGGCCACAATATGAAGACAAGATGATCAATTTCAACAATTGGCTTAAGTATTGGTGTCATTCAAAGGGGATCCAATGCCTGTCAACCTGGGATGACATGCTCGACAAGCCACGATGCTTCGCTAGAAATAGCTTGCACCTGTCACCCCTGGGCTTTTGGATATTGGCAAAGGCTCTTGCTACCCCCATAGTGCCTTTTTTAGGCAAGGCTCAAAAGACAAACCCACCTCCAAAGGTATCACAATGGATAAGAAACTAAGAGTAATGCTACTCAACGCCAGAAGTCTAAACCTCAAGATGCATGCACTCAAAACTCTCCTTAGCATGGAGAACATCAATATCTGTGCAGTAACAGAAACCTGGTTCAAGGCTCCTGAGAGCACCCCAGCACTACCAGGTTATACCTCATACCATGCTTTTCGGCCCCAAAACCTGGACCGAACCACAAAAGGAGGGGGAGTATCAATATTCGTCAAAGATACCCACACCTCCAGGTTGGTTGCACAGCACGAAGCATCAGAGACTATCCATGTGCAACTAACAGTGGGTAAAACTGCCTTCCAGTTTATAGCCTGCTACAGACCACCCTCCCAAACCCAGGAACCCCACTAGGCCTTCCTGAGAACACTGGAAAATAGGAAGGTCTCTCCAAACACCATTATATTGGGTGACTTCAACTACCCAAACATAGACTGGGAGCATTACTCTAGCTCCAACACCCTAGCCCAAAGGTTCCTAGAATTTATAAACGCAAATGCTATTGAACAACTTGTTACCACTCCCACAAGAAGGGAAAACATACTGGACCTGATCATCACCAACATGGGGACTCTATGCTCCAGACCAGAAGTGTATCCCTCACTGGTAAGATCAGACCATAAACTAATCTCACTGGATATTCACATCCCGACCCCACCCCCTGCCCAGAAAACCACAGTGAAAAACTTCTCTAAAGCATATTTCACACTCCTCAAAACCGAGGTGGAATCCTTCAAAACCCCTGGGCCTGTGGAAAATACGGCCCAGACCGCAGAATTCTTTATAAACGCATTCTATGAACACCTTCAGGAATGCATGGATCATACAATCCCAGATAAAACCAAAACCCAATCCTCCAAAGGCAGACGTCCTGTCTGGTGGACCCCAGCCATAAACAAACTATACAATAGAAGGCGGAAGCTACTACATGATAGAGCAAAATCCCAAAAAGGGAAGGCATCTCTGATCGGTATTAGCAAAAAACTACGGGCACTCATAAAATCGTCTAAGGCCAGCTTCGAGAGAAAAATTGCACAGGACACTAAGGATAATCACAAGGCTTTCTTTAGTTATGTTAGGAACCTGGGTGGGAATTCCCAGATATGCTCAGAATTAGTCCAAAATGACAAAAGATACACCAAACCCACAGACAATGCCAACATCCTAGCTGACAGGTTCAGCGCAAACTTCTCCCCCCCTCCCCATCAAAAGGGCAAATATCTATCCCAGCAGAGTGCTGCCCCCCTGACATCTCAGATGCTCAGGTAAGAGCCGCCCTCTCCAAAGCAAAAAACACAGCATCAATGGGACCAGACGGTGTCCCGGGCTGTGTCCTACATGAACTCCAAGAGGAGCTAAACCAAACATAAAACTACTGTTCAATCTCAGCCTTACTACAGGATATGTACCCAAAGAGTGGCATACAGCAACAGTGGTCCCTCTCCACAAAGGTGGTGCCTCAACGGATCCTGGAAACTATCACCCCATAAGCCTGACTAGCTTGGTCTGCAAAGCTATGGAAGGGATTATCATGGACCTCATAAATAAAGATATTGGGGACCTACAGACACTGGATCCTACCCAGTTTGGCTTTGTTAAGGGCAGATCCTGCCTCTTAAACCTGGTTGATTTATTTGAAACAGTCACCAAGGTCATTGACGAGGGGAAGGTGGTCCACACAGCCTACCTGGACTGCGCAAAAGCCTTCAATACAATACCCCACTCGGGCATTATAGATAAGCTCACCAGCTTAAATATAAACCCCTATGTCACTAGATGGGTTGCAAACTGGCTCAAGGACAGAACCCACATGGTTAGAATTGCTGGAGCCATGTCAGACTACAAACCAGTTACAAGTGGCATCCCACAAGGCTCAGTCCTGGGACCTCTCTTGTTCGGTATATATTTCTCGGAGGTACAGGCCAACACGGAAGGACTGTGGCTGACCAAGTTCGCAGATGACTGCAAACTGGGCACCATAATCGAATCTCCAGCCGACACAAGCATCCTCCAAAAGGGCCTCATAAAAACAGACAACTGGTGCCAGAACCATGGCCTCAAGCTAAACGCCAAAAAGTGTATAGTCATCCCCTTTGGCAAAAACAAAGGGCACACAAATTACCACATAGGTGGTAATCCATTTAGTACAGAAGAAGTAATTAGGGACCTCGGGACCCAAGTTAATAGCAATCTCTCATTTGACAACCATGTGGCCAAAGTGGTTAGAAAAACATTTTATATAGCCCACCTAATCATGAAGGGATTCACATCTAGATCAGGGGAGGTCATCGTGCCTCTTTACTCATCCCTCATCAGGCCCATAATTGAGTACAATGCCCCTTTTGGGATGTACCTTACCAGACACCTGCAGCAACTGGAAGGACCCCAAAAGTACCTCACCAAGTGGATCAAAGGGCTCAAACAGATGCCATATGCTGCCCGGTTAAAGAAACTCCAGCTCTACTCAGTGGCATACCGCCTGCTCAGAGGTGATCTGTGCCTGACGTATAAAGCCATGTCCAACCCGGAATTAATGGACATGCTGCACCTCAGAAAATCCAAATCCCATCGAGCTACGCTCTTGAGAGACTTGAACCTCAGCACTGAAATAAATAAGACATGCTGGAGGGATAGATTCATAACCCAGAGGCTCCCTTCACTCTGGAATAAAATCCCAGTCCAGGTTAGGCAGAGTCTCTCATTGACTCTCTTCAAGAGGAATCTTGATGAGTGGATGGGAGATCGTAGGTTTACCCCGGGTATCACTTCTGTGTCACTGTTAGACAGAGGCACAGTATATTAACCTCGAAAAAAGGCATAGCAAAATTAATTTAAAATGGGTAGCGAAAGCCAAACACACTCTGGCTAGGCTTATAAATGCCCTAGGGCAGATAGCCTAGTATGAACCTATGATGTGGACAAAGCTCTACTAAGATGCTAGACGATGCTTATGAGAATGAGACATTTCAAGGCTAAAGTGGTCCATGTACTTGGAAGCAAATGATTGTGGCCAGCAGTTTGTCAAGAAACCCGATACCTGATTATATACAATCTAGTACTAATGAAGACATTGTTGTATATGTGTAGTATATTAAGGCAAATCAACCTGTAACTATAAGAAGGTTTGACAGACAAAAACAATATACCAGACATGACAATGAGTTATAGAAAGTCATTAAATATGTAAAGGATGGATGGCTTATGAGATGCACATAAGCATGCAATTATTATACTGTAAGATCACAGCTGTCTGATCACAATGATTTGCTTTTGTGCCAAGACAGAATTGTTATACTTTCTTCACAACCTCCCAAAGTGCTTAAGCAATGTGAGAGTCATGAAAGAGTTAACATGTTGATATGGTGATAAAATAAAAGAACCACGACCACCAGAGTACTTCCGAAACATTTAATACTACTCCACACACTAAGCGCTTTCACCATTGAAACATGGCTTCATCAGAGTGAGTGGTAGCTCATCAACAAACCATATTTATACAAACATTAATCATCCAATTACACATTTAAGACACAACCATCTTAAAAAATACTGTCCCTTCATTCATAACTAAATAAAACATATGTTAAATTAAATACAAAATACATACAAAATGGATACACTCCCCGCAAGTGCATAAATATATGTGAAAAATATATATATATAATATTCACAAATTTAACCATATTAACTTTTGTTGTATACACTTAATAGTGTCTAGATTATGTATGCCCTTTGTCTCAAAATGGGTCGTAGTGAAATGAAATCATTCAATCCAGGTGGCATTGTTGCATTTACATAACTTGACATTTATATTCTAATAATTCCACTTTTAATTTTACATCACCTCTTCTTTCATTTACCAACACCCTATCTATGACAAAAAATAAAAATCTCTTGAAGTTGGCACAAACTATACTGTGTGAATATAGAGCATTATGAGAATCATGATTCTTAATAGCCCTAAGGAGTTCACCTATCCGGTCTTTCAATCTTCGGATAGTCTTACCAATGTAAAAAGCATTACAGTTGGTACACGTTGCTAAATAAACCACTCTTTGGGTACTACAATTCACCTGACCTGGGCATGGGATAGTCCTTTTGAAACCCTGTACACTTACATAAGGTCCGTCATTTATAAATCTACAATATCTGCAAGTCCCACATCTATTCATTTTCGATATTGTATTTCTGGGAATATGGTGTTCTAAAAATTCTTTAATATTTCTTCCCCTAGAATACACTATTTTGGGAAAATAACCAAACATATTTTTGAGTTCCCAACTAAGGCAAACATCCCATGCTGTGTGTACTAGTTCCTCTATCCCCTTTGTCTGATTGTATATTAAAACTAAAGCTCTCGAATCATTAAATTTTTTTCCTTTTAATGCCCTCAAAATTTCTGTGTTGTTCACCCTAAGTATAGGTGGAAACATTGTGTCTCTCTTGTTTAATACCTCTTTACATGTTTTAGTCAACAATTTGAGGGGATAACCTCTTTCCAAAAACATCCCTACCAATATATATAATTCTTTTTCCAGTACTTTGTTGTCACTAATTAATCTGGACAACCTTACCATTTGCCCCTTCACTATTCCTCTACGTTGATGAATAGGGTGACAACTTTGGTAATGTAATAAGGAACTACTGTATGTTTCCTTCCTATATATTTTACTCTCAACAGCATCACCAGTTTTGGTTAAGGTTATGTCCAGAAACTCTATTGTTTCGTTGTTCCAGCAGGTGGCTTAACTAAAAAAAGTATATTAATTCCGCCATATAACAGTAAAGTAGCATTATTTGAGAAAATGTGTATTGGAGGGTTATTGAATGTTACCAAAATTAATCACAAAGTTCACCATGAAGACAATTTGAATAGAAGTGAAAGTGAGGCCCTAACAGAAATGGCAGGCAATAGTGAATTAAGAATTATGAAACCAGATGAGGGTGGGGGGCTGTTATAATGTCCAGATTTGATTATACAGCTAAAATGCAGGAAATTCTGGATGACCCCACCACTTATCTTCGAGTTTCTCAAAATAAGGTAAATATAGCCTACCATAGGAGAGATTTGTTTTTGTTAGATTCATTACATCAGGGAGCAATAAACTGTGATTATTGCAATTTTCTTAAGGTTGATTACCCAGTCATCCCTGCTGTGTTTGGAATTCCTAAAATCCATAAAAAATGTATGACCCACCATTTAGAGCGATAGTGTCACCCAAGGGCACTAAAACTGAGCCTATGGTAGCATATGTGGACAAAAATATTTAGCAGGTGGTGGCTGGGGCTCAACATATTCTAAAGGACTCATGGCATTGTTTGTAAAGGCTTAGTAATTTACAAAAAGGAGACACTGAATGGTCTTTCTTAACTATTGATGTAGTTAACTTATTTACAGTTATACCCCAAGACGAAGGAATAAATTATTTTGCTGAAAGTTTAGTAAAGAGCAAAAGTTTAAGTAATGATAAAGCAAATTTTCTAGTATCTTGTATGGAGACAGTACTTAAGAACAATTTGATTTTTGAAGGTGAGATCTTCCACCAGATTTCAGGAGTGGCAATGGGGGCAAAGTGTGCCCCAGTTTTGTCAACTTAGTTTTGTTCCATTGGGAGGAAGAATTTGTTCTAAATTCTATATACAAAGAAAATATTTTATCATACAATAGATTTCTGGATAATGTTCTGATCTTGTGGAAAGGAAGTGAAGAAGAAGCTATGTCCTTTATTGAATATCTTAATGCTACTACTAAGTTTTTCAAATTCACTAGTAAATGGAACAACGAAACAATAGATTTTCTGGACATAACCTTAACCAAAACTGGTGATGCTGTTGAGAGTAAAATATGTAGGAAGGAAACATACAGTAGTTCCTTATTACATTACCAAAGTTGTCACCCTATTCATCAACGTAGAGGAATAGTGAAGGGGCAAATGGTAAGGTTGGCTAGATTAATTAGTAACAACAAAGTACTGGAAAAAGAATTATATATATTGGTAGGGATGTTTTTGGAAAGAGGGTATCCCCTCAAATTGTTGACTAAAACATGTAAATAGGTATTAAACAAGAGAGACACATTGTTTCCACCTACACTTAAGGTGAACAACACAGAAATTTTGAGGACATTAAAAGGAAAAAAAATAATGATTCGAGAGCTTTAGTTTTAAAATACAACAATCAGACAAAGGGGATAGAGGAACTAGCACACACAGCATGGAATATTTGCCTTAGTTGGGAACTCAAAAATATGTTTGGTTATGTTCCCAAAATAGTGTATTCTAGGGGAAGAAATATTAAAGAATTTTTAGAACTACATATTCCCAGAAAAACAATATCAAAAATGAATAGATGTGGGACTTGTGGATATTGTAGATTTATTAATGACGGACCTTATGTAAGTGTACAGGGTTTCAATAGGACTATCCCATGCCCAGGTCAGGTGAATTGTAACACCCAAAGAGTGGTTTATTTAGCAACGTGTACCAACTGTAATGCTTTTTACATTGGTAAGACTATCCGAAGGTTGATAGACCGGATAGGTGAACACCTTAGGGCTATTAAGAATCATGATTCTCATAATGTTCTATATTCACACAGTATAGTTTGTAACAACTTCAAGAGATTTTTATTTTTTGTCATAGATAGGGTGTTGGTAAATGAAAGAGGAGGTGATGTAAAACTAAAAGTGGAATTATTAGAATATAAATGGCAAGTTATGTTGAATGCAACAATGCCACCTGGATTGAATGATTTCATTTCACTACGACCCATTTTGAGACAAAGGACATACATAATCTAGATACTATTAAGTTTATGCAACAAAAGTTAATATGGTTACATTTGTGAATATTATATATATTTTTCACATATATTTATGCGCTTGTGGGGAGGGTATCCATTTTGTATATATTTTGTATTTAATTTGACATATGTTTTATTTAGTTATGAATGAAGGGACAGTATTTTTATAAGATGGTTTTATCGTAAATGTGCAATTGGATGATTAATGTGTGTATAAATATAGTTTGTTGATGAGCTACCACTCACTCTGATGAAGCCATGTTTCAATGGTGAAAGTGCTTAGTGTGTGGAGTAATATTAAATGCTTCTGAAGTACTCTGGTGGTTGTGGTTCTTTTATTTTATTAGTTTTATACCCAGTTGGGTTATTTTTGTTATTTTGTCATTTTTGTGGTCAGCACCCGACTCTGTTGTACTTCCGTTGTTTAAATAACGTCCCTTGAAATGCCTTATTTATTTCCCAATTTTTAAAAATTTTGTATTTTCAATGGAAGCTGCCATAGCAGAATTGACTGCTTCAGTAAAGCAGTTGATGGCATTGTTAAGAGATAAGAACGTTTTACTTAATCCGCAAGTGACGCTAACTGACTCTCAGGTTGAACTGTTCACATTTCACTCATGCCATCCCTTGAAGTGGTGAACAACTCCAACAACAATAGTGCTGCTAACAACACTGCTGGTAACGTTGAAATCCACGATGATGTTGGTAGTCGACAAAATGAAAGAGATATCCAACAATGGCTTCGCCTACCAGAAGTGGACTTCTCGGCCCCGAATGAGGAGGGAAGGACTATGCTAACTCTCAAAAAAGAATTGGATCGGTTTGAGGGCGTGTGTCGGAAATATAGAGGCCTACAACTCGACAATGCTTTTTTAACTAGATCCATGGCACTGAAGCAAGTACCTAAAGGACTCAGATTATGGGAGTTACCAAATGGGATAGATGAAGGCACACAAGCATATAAAGAACTTGTGGACTTGTATGACAAAACGGGGTTTCAAACAATGGACATTATTATTAAAAACAATCAAAGTAAGTTGTTGGCACTTAAAAAAAAAGTTGTCTCTTTAAATGACAGTATTGTGAAAGATTTATTGTTTTTTCAATATGTGAAAAGTTATCAAACTGTATTGACAAAATTTAATAAATATGTAGACAAAAGTGTTAAAATTAAGATAAAAAAATTATCTAGGGATATGCATGAATATAAAATTAATATGGCCTACCCCCCCCCCCGGTAACAAAAGGTGGGGAGTAAAGGCCAGATATAATGAAAGTACAAGTGATGTTGACTTAGAACAACAGGATTTTTTAGATCAACCCCCACAGTTGAGGAGGTCAGAATGTCTACAAAACAGATGCTGATGAAGCCATGTTTCAATGGTGAAAGTGCTTAGTGTGTGGAGTAATATTAAATGCTTCGGAAGTACTCTGGTGGTCATGGTTCTTTTATTTTATTAGTTTTATACCCAGTTGGGTTATTTTTGTTATTTTGTCGTTTTTATATTGATATGGTGGCCCAGTATCAAAATGGACATTGCAAAGTTTATGTCAATGTGACAGTTTTGCATAATGATTAAAGCATTGCAGCTAACATTGTCACTGCAAAATATCTGGCAGAAAGTTGATGTAGAGCTATATGAATTTAAAGGAAAAGCTGTTGGTTGTAATGGATCTTTACTTTCATGATATAGAAATTTTGCAACTGCTAACAACAAGTAACCAATAAATTACTGCCAGGTTCAAGATAATTTTTACCAGATACAGAATATCAATTGAAATGATCACAGATAATGGAGTTTGTATTCACATAGATCTGAGAAATTTACTGAGTATTATGGCTTTATACATACAATGTCAGGTGCTCAATATGCAAATATCAATGTAACTGCTAATGGACTAGTCCAAACTGCCAGAAAATGATTCTTTGCCAGCCCGATCTTAACAAAGCTCTCATATCTTATCATGCTAGTCCACATGTTGCTGCTTCCGGAATAAGCCCTGCCTAGCTGAAACTTCTAGTCAGATCATGACTACTGTACTTATACTGGAATCCAAACACAGATTAAAGACTATTCTTTTCAAATTTGTAAGTATAAATTACCAAAAAAATAAGTCATCCCAATGCTGAATAATCTGGGAGTTGATTTACAGTACTGGCATTCTGAGTTCTTGAACAGACTCGGGGTCCAATTAGTGCTGGCTGGGGGCAATAGGATGAAATGACCAGCTCTTCTAACCTAGGGAGGGTGAGTAGAAAACCTGATGCCTGGGAAAACTCTGGTGACCAGAAGTCTTGTAGACATTTCAGGTTTAACGCAGGGGTGGCAATGGCATCCTAGCACCAATACACAAGCTGCCTCCAGAGCTAGGATAATTGACTGGACTCTACAAGTACAAAATCTTTCAGGGCTCATGGTTCCTCATCAGAGCCATCTTCTTAAAAATGATTTCCTTTGAGCCCAACTTCCTGAGGAGTTAGGAGCCCACACAGCAAAGGGTACCTTTTGGGGTCCCTGAAGGGAGTGATTTTGGGGATTCAGGGAGTTTTGAGCATAGAAGCTGGGGAAAACAGCCTGACGCTATGTGAGACTGGCAGAAGATTGGGAGGGTGTAAAAAGATTACCAAAAAGGAAAAGATATTTGCCAACACTTCTGTGAGAGATAGTATTTCACACAAACTCTACCTGCCCTTCCACTAGGAAAAATAGTATACCTGAAACTGAAGTGGGAGAGGAAATGAGAAACCATTGGCATTACAGTACAAAATGTGGATAAACCATGGTCCTACATGGGTGATGTTGCCATTGTGACATAGCTGAAGACATTGCCGGGCCATTTCTGAGGAGTCCCCATCAGCAAGCTACATATGAGAGAGCCATAGCAAGGTGTTTATGCCACTGGTGAAGAGGTCATTAGCTAATTGAAGTATGCTTATTCTGTCAAACATACTGATGTAGTCAGCTAGTCAAGACAAAGGTGGATGTTATAGCACTAAGATGAATTATGAGGTTAGCTGGAGTGCATTCTAACCTAATGCGATTGTACCAAATGCTACTCAGACTGTTCCAACTGAAAACATCATAAAAGATTCTACAAGCTCCAACTATTTATAATAGCTCTGTCTGTTCTATGGGTTATTTTCCAGCATAAGTGACCAGCTGTGGCTATGACTTTCAAATGACTGAGTGATATAGAGAGTGTGATATATGTTCCATGGACAGATCTATGGCTAATGTATTTTTATTTTAAAATTCAAAACAGTATTGTGAAATGTTTTTTTTTTTCAAATAAAAATTGCATGTCCACCACTAAAAGCTGCTTTTTGCAAAAAAACTAATTAAAATGCATATTATATGTATCAAACATTATGCAAATGAAATATAAGCTATTTCTCTCTCCTTGGTGAGAAGCATGTGATGACAGGTGGGCTTTGTACAGTTTGTATATACACACACACATATATATATCTTCTGTTTCCATTTCTTCCTGTCCTCTGCATCTTGGTCTGTCACACCAACCACCTGCATATACTCTCTCACCACATCCATAAACCTTATCTTAGGCCTTCCTATTTTCCTGTTACCCGGTAGCTTCATCCTTAGCATCTTTTTCCCAATATACTCTGCATCCCTCCTCAGCACATGTCCAAACCAACATAATCTTGCCTCTCTGGCTTTGTCTCCAAGCCTTCCAACCTGGGCTGACCATCTAATATACTTATTCCTAATCCTGTCCACCCTCATCACACCCAGTGCAAATCTTAACATCTTTAACTCTGCCACGTCCAGCTCTAACTCCTGCCTTTTTGTCAGTGCCACTGTCTGCAACCCATATAACATAGCTGGTCTCATTACCCTATTGTAGACCTTCCCTTTCACTCTTACTGGTACTCGTCTGTCACAAATCACTTCTGATACTCTTCTCCACCCACTCCATCCTGCCTGTACTCTCTTCTTCACCTCTCTTCCACACTCACAATTACTCTGAACTATTGATCCCAAGTATTTATACTCATCCACTTTCATCACCTCTACTCCATGCATCCTCACCATTCCTCTATCCTCCCTCTCATTCGCACACATATATTCTGTCTTAGTCCTGCTGACCTTCATTCCTCTTCTCTCTAGAGCATATCTCCATCTCTCCAGGGTCTCCTCCACCTGTTCCCTACTCTCACTGCAGATCACAATGCCATCTGCAAACATCATAGTCCACGGGGACTCCTGTCTCATCTCGTCTGTCAACCTGTCCATCACCATTGCAAATAAGAAAGGGCTCAGAGCTGATCCTTGATGTGATCCCACCTCCACCTTAAACGCATCCATCACTCACACCGCAGACCTCACCGCTGTCACACTACCCTCGTACATATCCTGTACCACTCTTACATACTTCTCTGACACTCCCGACTTCCTCATACAATACCACAACTCCTCTCTAGGCACCCTGTGATATGCTTTCTCTAAGTCTACAAAGACACAATGCAACTCCTTCTGACCTTCTCTGTACTTCTCCATCAACACTCTCAGAGCAAACATTGCATCTGTAGTGCTCTTTCCCAGCATGAAACCATACTGCTGATCACTAATCATCACGTCCCTTTTTAACCTAGCTTCCACTACTCTTTCCCATAACTTCATGCTGTGACTGATTAATTTAATCACTCTGTAGTTGCTACAGCTCTGCACATCACCCTTATTCTTAAAAATCGGTACCAAAACCAAGATTTCATTAAACAATCTGGTTAGAAACTCCACTGCCATTTCACCTAAACACCTCCATACTTCCACAGGTATGTCATCTGGACCAACAGCCTTTCCATTCTTCATCCTCTTCATAGCTATCCTTACTTTCTCCTTGCTAATCCATTGCACTTCATGATTCACTATCCCCACATCATCCAACCTTCTCTCCCTCTCATTCTCTTCATTCATCAACCCCTTAAAAGTATTCTTTCCATCTGCTCAACACACTCTCCTCACTTGTGAGTATGTTTCTCTCATTATCCTTTATCACCTTTACCTGCTGCACATCTTTCCTAGCTCGGTCCCTCTGTCTAGCCAATCAGTACAGGTCCTTTTCTCCCTCCTTAGTGTCCAACCTTTCATACAACTCTTCATATGCCTTATCCTTAGCTGTTGCCACCTCTCTCTTTGCCATGCACCTCATCTTCTTATACTCCTGTCTACTTCCTTCATCTCTCTGACAATCCCGCTTCTTCTTTGCCAACCTCTTTCTCTGTATACTCTCCTGTAATTCCTCATTCCACCACCATGTCTCCTTGTCGTCCTTCCTCTGTCCAGATGTCATACCAAGCACCTTTCTAGCCATCTCCCTTACTAGCTCTGTTGTAGTTACCCAGTTATTTGGTAACTCTTCACTGCCACCCAGTGCCTGTCTTAACTTTTCCCTGAACTCCACCTCACAATCACCCTTTTTCAATTTCCACCATTTGATCCTTGGTGTTGCTCCTCCTCCTCTTCTTGATCACCAACGTCATCCTACAAACCAGCATCCTATGCTGCCTAACTACACTTTCCCCGGTCACCACTTTACAGTGTCCAATCTCCTTCAAACTGGCCCTCCTACATAAGATATAATCCACCTGTGTGCATTTTCCTCCACTCTTGTATGTCACCCTATGCTCCTCCCTCTTGTTAAAATACGTATTCACCACAGCCATGTCCATCCTTTTTGCAAAATCCACTACCATCTGACCTTCTGCATTCCTTTGCTAAACACCATATCTACCCATCACTTCCTCATCCCCTCTGTTCCCTTCACCAACATGCCCATTGAAATCTGCTCCAATCACCACTCTCTCAACCTTGGGTACAGTCATCACCACTTCATCCAACTCACTCCAAAATTTTTCTTTCTCATCCATCGCACACCCAACTTGTGGAACATATGCACTAACAACATTCATCATTACACCATCAATTTCCAGCTTCATAAACATCACTCTATCTGACACTCTTTTCACCTCTAAAACACTCTTAGCATACTGTTCCTTCAGGATAACTCCTACGCCATTTCTCCTCCCATCCCCACCATGATAAAGCAATTTGAACCCACCTCCGATACACCTAGCCTTACTCCCCATTCCATCTGGTCTCTTGTGCACATAATATACCATCCTTCCTTCTGTCCATAATATCGGCTAGCTCTCTCCATGTATATATATATATATATATATATATATATATATATATATATATATATATATATGTGTGTGTGTGTGTGTGTGTGTGTGTGTGTGTGTGTGTGTGTGATGTGTGTGTGTGTGTGTGAGTGTAAACGTGATAATCTACTTGCACCTTTCAAAATGCTTCTGGCAATAATGCAAATAGTTCTCAGCTCATTCATTTAGGAGAAGCTGTGATTGCAACTGTGTTTTCGGTATGATGGCATTTTGTGTGAAAATAAAGCTGCATCATAACTTTGAAATCCTTATGAACTGCCATTACTGTGCACCAAGGAGTGAAGGTATGGTAGATATGTATATCAAGTCTGTATCTCCATTTCATTAGGCTGATAGTCCAGTTCCATAGCTCTGTAGTCCATAAATTTATGGAATGCTCCATGGCTTTGTAGTCTGGATCTTTCAGTGTATCCTTAATCCTTTCTGTTTGCTGCATGAGAATCTGTTTGAAATTTAGTCTCCTGACTACTAGTATCGACCTCAGAAAAGTGTTTTTCATAGCAGTGTCTTTCATGTCTAATGATGCATTAGCTGTTTCGCCTCCACATGCTGGTACATAGAAGAGGAAAACTGTAAAGTTCTTACTTTCTTACTGATAGCCTCAGTATTAATATTTTTAAGGGAATAGTTTCCTCCACTGAATTAATTTATTTATTTATTTTACATTTGTTGACCGGGATAGTCCGACTGGATATATGTCCATTTTCAGCGGAGATCTGGGGAGAAAAGCTCCAAATACACTGCATAGAAATTATACAGACAACACATAAGCATATTACACAGAAAAGTTATAGTGTAAATATATAACACAGACAAGTTACATACATTGGTCGAGCAAGCAATTATACATAAATTCATTTGTAACTTAATATAAGTAGATTGAATAATGCTATTGTGGTATAGCACTTAAATAGTGAAGATGGGTGTTAGGCTGGTTTAGAGCAGGGACATAGCCAGTGAGATTTAAAATATTTTTGAGACTTTTTTTGAATAGAGAAAGTGAGGATTCTAGAGTAAGGTCTGTAGGAAGTATATTCCAGATTTTGCCAATGGAGTTGACAAACAGAGAATCCCCAGCTGAGTTATTGGATTTGAATGTTAGAACCAGAAGTCTGTTAGATGAGCGAAGTGGCCTGAGGTTACTATAGGGGCTAATGATGTTTTTAAGTGCAGGTGTATTTTCAGAGTGGTTAAGAACTTTATGTGCTACTGTAAGCTGATTGAACTGCACTAGGGTGGGTAGTTCAAGCCACCCTAGGTGATTTAGGTTTTGACAATGTTGTGTCCTATATGCCAAGCCTGTAGCAAATCTAGCAATGTGGTTGTAACAGCAGGATAGTTTGTTAAGATTGGTTTTGTTTAAGTTGGTGAGAAGAGGGGAGACATAGAGAAGGGGAGAGAGTAGGTGAGAATGGGCAATATCAGTTCTGGCATGAGGAGTAAGGACAGGCTTGATCTTATTAAGGGAGCTAAGTTTTTTTAATGGTTTTGATAGTTTGATTGACATGCAAATCAAATTTCAAGTTACTGTCTACTATAACTTCCAGGAGTTTGGTTTGGACATCTGGGAAGATAATAGTGCCATTATTAGATTTTATGGTAAAGGATGGAGGGGGACCTTTGAGTGAGGGAGAAAAGAAGCATTTTAGTTTTGTTTGGGTTTATAATCAGACAGTGATTGGTGAGCCAATTTTCAAAGGCATTAAAAGCATTCTGGGTTAATGTCAGAAGAGTTGTTGGGGAGGTGGCTGAATAGATCAAGGTGCAATCATCTGCTTATTGAATGCAGGTAGCATTAGGGATGATTGAGTGGAGGTAATTAATAAAGATAGAGAAAAGTATGGGTCCTAGAATAAAGCCCTGGGAGACTCCTAGGGTGATGGGTAGATGCGTAGATAGCTTGTTTTGCCAAAGGACTGCTTGTTGTCTTCCAGACAGCTAAGATTTAAACCATTGGAGAGAAAGTTGAAAAACCTTTCAGACTGGGTGCTAATACATTTTTAAATGAAAAATTCCCCTTTCTGTTATACGATCTGAAAAAGGAGAATCTGAAAGCACCGATTGTGTTGAAAATAAGGGGATTATTCTATTTTCACTTCAAATTTTAACTCGTGCTTGTGTATATTAAAGAAAATCAACATTGTTCATGGTGGTGACACCGGTGTTTTGTTTTTTATTCTTTTATACTTCTCCGTTGCACCTTCAGCAGTTACAGGTATTTTATTTGGATTGGAGAGAAAGGTGGTCTAAGGAGAAGCACTTCAGAGTTTGAATAAAAAACTGGTGGTTAACCATATCAAAAGCCTTGGAAAGATCAAGAAAGAGTGCCGAGGATAATATGTTGCTGTTGCAGTTGTGGTTAATGACATTAGAGAAAGAGAGGAGAGCTGAGGTGGTACTATGGAATGGCCTAAAGCCGTGTTGAGAGTCAGCTAGCAGCTTGTTCTGAATAAGAATTGTAATCAGTTTCCCACCTAAAGCTTCAAACCAGTTTTCTGAAATAAAGTTGACTGTTTTCTGTAATATATCACATTATTTCTTTTACTGAGTCTTTATCTAGTTGCATAGTCACAACATTTGTCCATAAAATTAAATAAAATGTTAAGTTTTCATGTAATGACTGAGAGCTCCTTAGGAACTCCTGCAAAGTGCTGCTATTCACATTAAAGGCAAGACCAGGGCAGGGATTCAATAAAGCCTACACTAAGTATACACCATTCTGCGTGAACAGACAACACAGATATTATTCACACCTAATACCTCCTAATTTTAGTTTCCCTACTGATATTCTTGTAGCTTTGCATCACTACATGTACCCTTAGTGTAAACTTTCTGAGTGACTAGAAAGCACAAAAATGTGATAAGAATTGTATTGAATGCATATTGTGTACACCTTAGTGTACACTTAGTGTAGGCTTTAATGAATCTGGCCCCATATCTTACCCTAGTCATTGCATTATGGCTAATACCTGTAAGCACATTCTGAATTAAAGCTAGAGCTTCAACAACTCTTTTTCATGTACAGAATCTGTTTCAGCATCATGCCTAGAATCACATGTGGATACGTAACAGATTAATGCAGTATTTTAAAGTATCTATCTGCATTTCCCATGCATTTTTGTTTTACATTTAATTTCATTTTCAGTTATATTTGTGAAGTTGAATTTGCAAGTAATTTTGAAAAACAATGAAGGCTATATATATATTTTTGAGGTTTTGCTTCACTGTCTACTCAGTTTTTGTCTTTCACCACACCCATCTCAAGATATCTTAAGCTTTACCAGTAAAATTGAAAAAGAAGCAGTTAATTATTTGGACATCCACCTATACAAAAATAGAAGGGATGGATTTTATGAATCATGTATATATAGGAAGCCCACCCTCTCGAATAGTTATCTGCACTTTAAGAGTGACCACCCCTTTTGGCAAAAAAGAAATTTGGTAAAGGGCCAAATGATTAGAATATCAAGATTAACAACAGATGACAATAAGTTTAAAGAACAAATGGTAAAGTTAAAGACTATGCTGGCAATAAGGGGTTACCTAGCTAGTGTCCTAGAGGGACAGACGAGTTATGTAACAAGCAGAAGAGAAGATTTCTATCCCCCTTATTGAAAAAAAACTGAGAGTTTATTGAATGTTAAGAAGACAGAAGAGGTAACTACTTGCTGTGTGCTAACATATAATGAGGATAGTGTAGAGGTCCATTAAATGGTGGAAAAGAACTAGAATTGTGTTTTTGGGGAATATGGATTAACTGAAAAACTGGGTAATAAACCAAAAATAGTTTTCAGAAGAGGACCCAACATTAAGAACCTATTTGAAAGAAAGAAAGACAAAGATAGGATTCCATTAGGTAATATGAGGAAATGCAATGGCTCCAGGGAATGTAGGTGCATCTATGAATGCAGGAATATAGTGTTAGAGGGTCACAACAGAATAATTCTAGTGACAGGGAATTATAACTGTAATACAAAAGGAGTTGTTTATGTGACCTTGTGCCAGTCATGCTGTGTATATTATATAGGAAAAACGGAAAATAAGTTAAAAAAGCAAATTTACCAACACATTTATGCAATTAACAGACAAGACAAAACAAGTGCTTTATTTAGACACAGCATAAACTAAGGATTTAAAAAAATCCTCTTCTGCGTATTGGAAAAGGTACGTAGACAGGAGGGGGGGTAATTGGCCCTGTTTTACACTGGCAGGTTTTGTTGAATGCCACAGTTTTTCCTGGTACCAATTACATGATTTCTCTAAGGAACTTGCTTCATTTAAAGGCAGATGAGATTAGATAAAAATGGTATAAGTGGTTGAGTAGAGAAGCAATTAAGTTAGTATCTAATATATGCATTGTTATTTATAAATATATTTTCTTAGATGAAATGTTTATTATATATGTGTTTTGTATAGGAGAACTATTCATATTATACATAGCTATATATTTTTAAAGAAATAACATATTAATGTGTTTTTAACTTGAGAGCTCACTTAACTAATTAATTCATTTACATTAATTAATTGTGATTAAATAATTGAATTATATATAAAAAGGGGGGAGTGTGTAAGGTTTTGTATCTAATGAAGTTCCATTTGTACTGATTGTGAATAAAGGGAACAAAAGTGTTTATAACCTTACCCTGCCTGGTGTCTGGTTCTTTTCAAGGAGAAGGTATCCTGTGACATTTTTGTTGGTTAATTTTCTCACTAAATATTTTTTTTTATTATTTCAAATAAGATGTCTTAAACATTACATGAAATAAAGATAAATAACATATTTACAATCCTAAAACATTACTAACTTCAAATCATTATATAACTATTTACATTGGTGTCTATGCAAATAACATAGAAATTCTATATAATATAGTTAGAAACATAAGATGATATATCTTCTTCGATCTTTTCGAGTATTCCCGGTACTTTTATCCAAGATTAATAGTAAGAAGTAGATCTTTTAGCTCTGTTCTTCACTGTTAATATTTCCATGTGAGCAACTGTTGTTGTTAAAGTCTCAAATTCCTTGAACGTAGGCGAAGCCTCATTTTTCCAGTGTATAGTTATGATTTTACGTGAAATTGCCAATAGTGACCATAGGATTTTAGTGTCTGTTTTTGGTACACAGTTTGGAATAGGAGAGTTGAATAAAATTAAAGACTTTGTTAACTGAAAATTATCATTATAAACAGTCTGAAAAAAATAGTTAATGGATTTCCAGTACATATTGAGACATATACATTCATAAAAACATGCTGCCAATCTGCTTTTATCTTGGTATGGCATCTCCAACATTGATCTTCAATAGAATACATTTTGGCTAACCTATGTGGTGTATAGAAACTTCTGTGTAGATATCTCCAAGTGAATAATTGCCAGTATTTTGATAATGTAGAAAATTTGGAAGATTTTAGAATATTACTTTTCTCTTCTTCAACTGGAGGATGGTTGTTTATTAAAGTATAATAATCCCAGTATGATTTTTCATGATAGTTTTTTGTTTTTTTAACAATTTTATAGATATTAGATAAATAACCTGTACCCTGATAAGGCTGTTTTGTGATAAGAATAAGGTATTCAATGAGTTTTGGAGCTTCATGTCTAACTGCAGGTTGCATTTATTCTATTTTATTTATAAGAAAATGCCTTAGATTTTGCAAAAATAGCCAATTGTCTTTATTTATATTATAATTATAAATTATCTGTTCCTTTGTTAGAATGTTCCCTTTCTCTATAAGTTGATGCCAAAATAGTAATGTTTCTTCTTTAAGTATATTTATTTTAGATATTTGGAATGTATCTAGAATATTTGGTGTAAAAGCTATAGGGAAAATAAGTAAAAATCCAAGAATTAATATTTGGTATTTTGTTTATATATGTTTTGAACACTGAAAGTGTAGAGATTACATAGTTTGATGACAATTTTTTAATATTATTCCTTTTCCCTAAAAAATAATCTTTTAACATCCATATAAGGGGTGATGGTATTACTGTTAAGTTGTCTTGTATATGATTATAATTGATTTCTATGTAAATCTGCTGATGGGCTTGTTTCCATATAGGTGTGTATGAATTATTTAACCATAGTGTTATGTTTTTAATAACAGATGAGGTAATATATAAATCAATATCCGGTAAATTAATTCCACCATCTTCCCAATCTGGCAAATGTTTATTTAAGGCTATACGGGGTTTATTTGGAAACCATAGAAAATTTAAAATTAGTTTATTGTATCTTTGAATAATATATTTGGGAGGTGGCAATGAAAAATTTTGTACTAAGTATAATATTTTGGGAAATATGATTATTTTAATAAGATATAATCTGTCTGTTGTTGAAAAGATATATTTATTCCAGTAACCAAGTGTTTGTTCTATTTTGTCTAGTATTTTATTATAGTTAAATATTAGAGAATCTGTTAATTCACTGAGTAGATTTATTCCCAAATATAATAATTTACTTTCTGTTACTATATATTTGGAAAATCTTTTGTTTATATTATTATTTTTTTTACAATTACAGGGCATAATTTTAGTTTTGTTTTCATTAAATTTTAAGCCTGAAATAATTTGAAATGTATTCATGGAGTTAAATAGAGCATTCAAAGACTTATTTGAATCTGAGAGAGTTAATAGTATGTCATCAGCAAAGAGTTGGATTTTAAGGTTTAACATTTTATTAATACAAATGCCCTTTATGTTATTGTTTGATCTGATTTGATTTGCAAAGGGTTCTATGAGTAATGCAAATAACAATGGTGATAAAGGGCAACCTTGTTTAGTTCCCTTTTTGATTGTTATAGGGCCTGATCTATATGATCCCAGTTTAATATATGCAGTAGATTTTTCATATAGTATTTGGATAAGATTATTAAAATTAGAAGGAAAGTTATATTCTTTTAAAACTAGTGAAAGAAAGTTCCAGTTAACGAATCAAAAGCTTTATTAATATCTAATGAGATTACATTTAAATCTAGGACTTTATGTTTGCTATAATCTATTAATGTTAGTATTCTTTTAATATTATCTGAAGTATTTCTTCCTTTAATAAAACCTGTTTGATCTTTGTGAATTAAGAAAGGAAGAAAGTGTTTGATCCTATCTGCGTATATAGCCATAAACATCTTATAGTCTATATTGAGTAATGATATTGGCCTATATGATGAACACTGCTTCTCATCTTTATCTGGTTTGATAATTGGGGATATCAATGAATATTTCCAAGAGGGTGGTATATTGAAATCTTTATTGGCTATATCATATACTTTTAATAATAAAGATATGACTTGATTCGGTATTAATTTATACATTTCTGGTAGCATATTGTCTGGGCCAGGTGCTTTATTTGTCTTGAGCTTTTTAATTTGTGATTTTAATTCTGCCATATTGATTGGTTTGTTTATAATGTCTATTTGTTCTTGTGTTAATTTAATATGAATGTTGTTTTCTAAGTATTTTTTTAGTAGGTGTATCTTGAGTATTTATAGAATTATCCATGTTAAATTGGAGTCTGAATGCTTCTAAAATATCATTTAGTTCCGTAACTCTTTTGTTAGTATTAGGAATAAATATTTCTTTTATTTGCTTAGATTTAATTATTTTTTTTGTTCTATTAGTTAAGTATCTCAGGTGTGCTGAATTAGTAGAGTATGAGTTTATTTTTATCTTTTCTAAGTTAATCATAATCTTATGATGTAGCAATTCTGTATACTTCTTATTGATTTGTGTAAGTTCTTGAACTTGAGTAGCATTACCCTTTTGTATTTCCAGTTTCAATTTATCTGCTTTGTTTTGTAAGTCTAGCATATCTTTATTCCATAACTTCCTTTTATTTATGTACCAGGATAATATCTTCCCATATGTAACTGCTTTTAATGAATCCCAGACATATATTTCTGAAATATCTTCTGTGTAATTTATTTCTAGAAAGTTTTTGATTGTTTCTTCATAAAATTCTTTGAAATCTGTCAATTTTGTGATATAGGAAGGTATCCTAGTAATGGGATTTGAATAAAATGGTGTAAGCTCTATCTCAAAGACTATGGCATTATGATCAGATAAGGGACAATTTATGATTTTGACTTTGTCGATTTTTGTTATTAGGTCATTGGCAACATATATTCTATCAATTCTAGAGTTAGTTTTATATCTATGAGAATAAAATGTAAAGATTAGTGAGTCTGGTTCTGCAAATTCATTTTATCCTTTAAATACAATGTATCTATAAATTTTGATAGTGCTTTAGAGATAGGTTGTTTTCTTCTTTTGGATTTAGAATCTGTATCTTTTTCATTCATTATACAGTTGAAGTCTCCTGCCAATATCAGGCTACCCTTAGTTAAATGAATTATCTCTTCAAAATGCTGTTTAACTGTTTTTAATCCTAGTCCTGGGATCCAATATAGATTTACTAACGTATAGATTCTCTTATTTAACTCTATTGAAACTAGACAAAACATACCTGATGTATCTTGATGAGTAGTGATTATTTTAGGTGTTATAGTTGAGTTGCGATGTAGTATACCTACTCCTCTTTTTTTTGTTTTGTATTGAGAGTTTATTAGTACTGTGTAATTATTAATATTTAAGTTGTTTATATCTTTATCTAATAAGTGTGTCTCTTGTAAAAAGACTATTTGTGGTTTATGTAAGTTTATGTACTTGAATAGGCTTCTCCTTTTATTACTATTATTTAGACCATTAACATTTATGGATAAACATTTCATTTCCTAGTTTTGAGTTTGTTTTATGTGTGAGTTTATGTAAATATTGTTTATTCTTAGTTCCATCTTGAATACAGAATTTAAAAAGTTTTTCTTGTATGATTTTTGCATGTTTCTGAGTGACACCAAAGTGGTAGAATAAAAAAAAAAAAAAAAAAACAAAGAACTTCCAAACTTGTAATTCTTAACCTTAAAAACCATTCCCTATCACTATGAGGTAATATACCTCTTTGTTTGGTTAGTGAATCTAACCAAACAAACTTTCTACCCTCACAAATAATATTTGGATCAGTTTCTCTTATCCTCTTAGTTTTTAAATAAAGATAATTGAATAATATATTAAGATAATCTAATCAGCTAAAATATATACATATATTCTTTACTCATCTTATTGTAATTCAATAATACTTATTTCTAATCAGGTTTCAAAAGGTACAAATATTTTGATTAAGGTAGTATCATTTCAAAATAATTTAGGGTATTAATAAACATCATGTTAAAATCTATAACTGTATATTTCATACATCTGTTGAAAACTATTTACTGACATTACTGTATAATACAATACCATTGTTGTGCAATTGTTTTAGACTACTCAAGTCCAAAACCAGTGTTTAAATTAATATTTGCAAAGTCATATTGGAATAAAAACATGAATAGTTCTGAAATCACATCATATTTCATGTTTAACATAAACTGAAATGCAATACAATGTACAAGTATATTAATATTTCTTTAGTAGACATTAAATATGTTCCTCTGATTGCATTTTTCAGCTTTTCAAAGATAATTCCCATGGCTGGAGACAACAAGATCACAATTTAGACAATTCCCTTATCCAAGAGACTATTTATAATGTTGTTACTTGATTGAGTGTTTTGTTGTTGTTAACACTTCTATCAACTTTCAGAGGGACTTTGTATAATCAAAACTGACACAGTATAGAGGTAAAACTGCAGTGCACTTGACCACATTTTTAAAGCAAACATCTATGTATATCACATATTAACTGTTACAGCTTAGACTGGCACTTAACCAGTGAGTTTATCTGCTGACAATAAGTGCTGGCGATATAATTTTGACTTACTTAACACCAGTAATTTAATCTTATGACTGAATAAAAGTATACTGGAGAACATATCAAAATAATGGAAGCTGCTAAGATTTAAACTATTATGTATGAAAATGTTACAGGTTAAAATTCCTAACCCATTTTGCAGTGTTGGTTAATTTTCAATGGAAGATATTCTACCTGCAAGACATAGTTGAAAACCTGCCTTTCTATAACACCTGAGACACTAATTGAACTTGAGTCAGCTAACATATTGTCAGGGCTTTATCCCTCTATGCCACAGGAGAGGGAAAAAGAAGTAATTATGAAACATTGTGGTTAATATGAATTTAAATGCAGATTTTGGTGACTCAAAACTGATAGTTTAGGGCATAAAAAGACTTTTAACCAAAAATCAACTTAACAGGCACTCTCAAAACAACTTAGAAAACAAATGTAATATGTCTGGGATATACCACACAAAAAGATTTATAAAGGCAATTGATAGATTAATGCTTTCATCTCTCATGTATCTAGACTTCATCAGAACCAGTAACATTTTGCCATTTATAGACATAAAAGTATGTGATCTTATATATCCCACAACATTAAAACACATCAAATAAATCTTTTAAATAAAATAAATAATATTTACAACATACTTACAATTGGCTTATAACCTACGAGCTCTGAGGCATTTCGCGACATTTGGCGACCACACTACTTGAGAAGAAGAGTGTTGCTGGTTTCTGTTAATCTCTGCAAAAGCTAAGACTTACATTAACATATCCACTGTTTTGGTACTTGTTACTCACATTGTTTTTTTCACAACTGCATCATGTGCTTCTGTTTTGAATATCTGCACTTTTTGACCTTTTTTAGTCTTTAGTTAGAACTGCCTTAGTTCCACTTTTGTGAGAGTAGAGGGGACCTGACGAGATTTTCTAGCACAGAATTGCATAAAGGAAAGAAAAGTGTGCTGTTCTTGGCTAGCCACAGGGCCTTGTTTGTGTGTATGTTTTTTTATCTTCCTGCTATTTAAGCAATGCAGTTGCACAACACTTGGCTCATAACCTACGAGCATGCTTATTACATTACCATATCCACTGTTTCAGTACTTGTTTTTCACACTATTTTTGTCACAGCTGCATCAATTGCTTTTTTCTGTGTTTAATATCTACACTTTTGACCTTTTAAACAGTTTTTATTTAGTTAGAAATACTGCTCACCGGGCAGCAGCAGCTAGCAGCGAAGTGTACAGTTTCTGATATCTCGCAGCAAATTTCCCGCTTATAATCTGTGTAGAAGACAATCTCTCCAGTGTAAGTTTCCCTTAAAATACCCTTACAGTCTAGCATGTTTTGTAAACTACTAGAGCATCTAGTTTTCACGTAGCTGAGCATTGCTCATCTGGTTCCTTGTGTTATTGACCTATTCAATATTTAAATTTGCTGCACTCCTCCCTACTAGATCAGTAGCCATGGATACACATTGCCCAACTCTCTCTGTGGCCAGTTTGGATGCAATGGGTACACATAGCAACACTGTATCAGATGCATCTACTGCTATGCCCTTAAGGCAAACCAGCACACAGCCAAATTTCCTGGTCATTGGTGATTCTATAGTGAGGCACAATGGATGTCCCCCTCACCAAACTAAGTAAGGAAAGAGTCACAGTAAGCTGTCTTTCTGAGGTTAGGATCCATCAAGTCACACAGGCACTCAGGTCATTAAACCACAGGTACCAGTATGACTCTGCCATAGTCCATGTGGGTGTTAATGACCTGAGGTGTACTTCCCCTGACTACATGGTGTGAAACATGATCGAACTTGCTGATTATGTGTCTCAGGCAGGTATGGGCTTAGCACTGAGCAGCATACTACCTTCTCCAAGGATGATGTCACATTACCAATAGAAAATTGTTGATTTTAACAATTGACCTAGTTTTTTTGTGTCAGTCAATGGGGGTGCAGTATTTGACAGTTTGGAAGGACATAGGTTCATAGGTTCATAGGTTAGTACTAAGCTAACTGCCCTTGTGAGCCATTTTAAGCTTAGCCAATTATCCCTTGTGAGACTCAAACCCTGCACCTTGTGTTTGTAAGGCAAACACCTTAACCATTAGGCCACCCTCCCAACCCATGGTTGACAGATCATGCTGCTTTGCCAGGAATGGTCTGCACTTATCCCCTCTAGGCTTTCAGATACTGGCAACGTCCTCTTCTACCCCCATAATGCCTTTTTTAAGCAATGCCAAACTGATAAACCTTTTGAATTAACTGAATAGCACAAATGAACATCTCAATATGGTTTTGTTCAATGATAGAAGTCTTAACCAGAAACTCCACTCCCTGCAAGCCTTCCTCTCCCTGGAGAATGTAATAATGGAGACATGGTTTAAAGTCACAGAGAGTACCTTAGCAATGTAAGGTTATAATACTTTTTACACCTTTAGACCAGCTACTGCACAGGAGGAAACTAAAGGTGAAGGAGTCTCAGTGTACATTAAAAGCAACCTCACATCCAGGCTAGTTAAAGTTTATGATCCACTGGAAGTCATACATGTGCAACTCACCATAAACAATACCTTGTACCATATCCTTGCAACCAGAAGGTCCCCCTCCATGCCCCAGGAAAGCCATACTACCTATCTCAATGTACTAGAGTCTATCACTGTTCAACCCAATATGAAATTCATGGGGGATCTCAACTACCCCTCTATAAATTGAGAATCCTTCTAATGTACAAGGCCAGCAATTCCAAAATTGTCTTAATACCAACATTCTGGAACAGTTGGTCCATTCTCCTGCTAGGTGCACAGACATCCTTGACCTTGTACTCATGAACATAGAGGAGTGATGTTCCTAACCCAGTGTAGTGTCTTTGCTCATCAGATCTGACCAGAAGTCAGCACTGCTGGAAATGAAAATTAAATCCGTGGACCCAACAAAATCTAAAACCTTTTAAGAACTATTCAAAGGCAAACATGTAAAATTCCAAGCACCCCCAAACCTAGAAACACCATAGCATATACTGATCTTTTACAAAATCTCTGTACAACCATATTGATAGCTGTATAGAGTGAGATGTCCCCACTCATATTAAGAACAAGACAAACTCAAAAGACAAGCCACCCTCTTAGAATCACAACATTTATTGATTATACTACAAAAGAAAAAAAAAGATCTTGGACAAGCATAAGAAGAACCAAGTCCTACATACTAAAGCACCCTGAACAATTTAAACAGGTAGTTAAGAGGGTTAATTAATACTTTGACTGTTAAATGTGAAAAAAATAGCCTCTCATGAAAAGGGCAATCACAAATCTTTCTACAGCTATGACCATAGTCTCAGAGGAATTAAGCAACAATGAGCAGAACTTATTGTAAATGGCATCACCCACACTAAACCGGAGGCCATTGCCAATCTTTTGGCTGATGAGTTCAGCTCAAATTTCTTCCCCACTCCAACCGATAGTCCAAAGGAAATACCACATGCCGCAATCCCTCCAACCATTAGTAGGGAAGAGGTCATCAATGTACTTTCCAAGGCCAAAAACACTGCATCAGTGGGCCCCAGTAACATCCCAGTATGCTTAATAAATAGCATGAAATATGACCTCTCTGGTCTGGTTGAATCACTTTTCAACTGGAGCCTACAGTCAGGTTTTGTGCTCTAGGAATGGAAGATGGCTACAGTCATTCCCCTGCACAAAGAAGGTCCAGCCACAGATCCGGGTAACTATAGGGCCATAAGTCTGACCAGCCTCATTTGTTAGACCATGGAAAGAATCATCATGGACATGATAAATGAGGGCATAGGTAACCTGCAAATGCTGGACCATTCACAGTTCAGCTTTTTTAATGGAAGGTCATGCCTATTAAATGTGGTGGACTTCTCTGAGAGGGCTGACAAAGCAATGGATGAAAGAAAGACTGTGAACACAGTTTACCTCAATCTGGCCAAGGCTTTTGAAGCAATACCCCACTCAAGCATTATAGACAAGCTCAATAATTTAGTTATAACCCCCTTTATCGCCGACTCGATAGTCAACTGGCTCACTGATAGGACCCAGGAGGTCAAAACAGGTAAGGCCACACCCACCAAGAAATCAGCCACTAGCTGAGTCCCCCAGTCAGTACTGGGCCTACTCCTTTTCGGCATCTATTTCTCTGAAATGAAGGGAAACACTAAAGGATTATGGCTGACTAAGTTTGCAGATGGGAATTGTCATCGACTCCTCTGCAGACACTAGCATTCTTTAAGAAGGCCTATTTCTTACTAATAAATGGTAGAAAAGCCATGGTATTAGTCTCAGTACTAAGAAATACATACTTGTACCATTTGGGAAGTCAACTATCCTGGCTAACTACCATGTTGATGATATGTTCCTAAAAGTTGACCCAGTGGTCATGGATCTGGGTACCCATGTAGACAGTAGCCTTAACTCTGACCACCATGCGGCTACAGTGGTGAGGAAATCCTTTTATGTTGCACAACTCATGAGCAAAGAAATGGTATCTAGGTCCAAAGAGGTCATTATCCCACTGTACTCTGTCCTCATCAGATCAATCATAGAGTACAATGTTCCCTCCAGTATGTACCTGACCAAGAATATGCAGCAACTAGAGTGACCTCAGAGGTTCCTTACAAAAAGAATACAAGGTGTAACAAACCTGCCTTACTAAGATTGCCATAAAACATTTTCCCTCTACTGAGTCCCCTATAGATTGCTGACTGATGATCTATGCCTGGCATACAGGGCATCTACAAACCCAGCACTTATGAATCTCCTGCATATTTGTAAGTCAAACAGTACCAGAAATACAAGGTCTAGTGACCTGAATTTTTGTCTGTGACTTAAACAGAACATGTTGGAGAGACAGATATGTATCCCAGAGACTGCCCATCCTATGGAACAGGCTTCCCATTCATTTGAAGCTGAGTTCATCTATTACCCCATTTAATCACAACCTAGACCAGTGGATGGGGAATAGGAAATTTACAGTGGGCCTGGCACCCATGTCCCTTATGGACAGAGGTAGTTTATAAATGCCTGGCCCTCAATGTCCTATTTGGAAACTGGACACCATTATTCTTTCAGGAAAACTTGGATAGGCTTAGAAAGGCCTCTCGGGTAGTTAGGGTAGTAACAATCTATGAATCTGTGAAACTCTGTGGTCTATGGTTATGGTATCATATAAAATGTCAACAAATAAATCAAAACAGATCAACTAGGCTTAATAGGTCTTAAGATGAGTAAAATACTGTCTAGACAACATTAAGCAAATGGCTGTAGTGAAGGGAATTCACTGCAATAAAAGGCTAATTGACTACAGGTTTATCCAAATGGTCAGTACTAAGGTCTATCTTTTTATTGTCTTTATTAAGGAGCCTTCAGAAGTCCAAGAAGAAAAACCTTGGAAAATTGGTGATGGCATAAAATGACGCAATAATGGACAGCAAAAAAAAACAGTCAGGTAAGCAGAAATGGGTTGGGGGTGTGTGATTGTTTGCTTGCTAGTATTAGGGCAAGAACAAGTTAAAGGCATAGGTTGTGTGGTGAATATGAGTAATGGCTGGGTAAAGGCTTAGTGGTGAGCATGTATGTGTGTGTGTGTGTGTGTGTGTGTGTGTGTGTGTGTGTGTGTGTGTGTGTGTGTGTGTGTGTGCGTGAGAGAGAGAGTGTGTACGTGTGTGTGTTCTTTTTCACTCTTACTTACCTTCAAAACCTTATCTTTCCCTTCCCTGTTTTCTGTTATTTTATACCTGACCTAGTCCTGCTTTGTTCATAGGTGTTTACTAGACTAACAATCATGAGGGCCTTTTTAAGCCTAACCATGCATCCCAAATCTCTGACAAGTTCTGATACCCTTGATAAGTGTAAGCATGGGCCTGGGAAATGAACCATTTACAGGTTGCCTGTGTCCATTAGAGACATAGGTGTCAAACCAGGGATGAATTTCCAGTTTCCCATCCAACTGTCCAAGTTGCACTTTAATTGGTTTAGGTAGGAGCACTGCTTCACATAGATGGGGAGCCTGTTCCATAGACAGGGTAGTCTCTGAGAAAAATACCTATCTCTCCAGCAGGTCCTATTTATATCAAAGGCAACGTTTAAGTCTTTAGAATGGGTAATTCTGGTGCTGTTTGTTTTGTGGATATGCAGGAGGTCCATCACAGTGGGGTCTGAAAATGCCCTGTATGCCAGGCATAGATCTGCCCTCAAAAGCCTGTATGAGACAGAATACAGGGATAGTGCCTTGAGGCGGTCTGCATAGGACATATTACTTACGCCTTGTATTCTTTTAGTGAGTAACCTCTGTAGATGTTCTAATTGTTGGATATGCCTGGTTAGGTACATATCAAAGGGGGCATTGTACTCAGTGATAGGTGTGATGAATGCTGAATACAGTGGAACAAGGACTTCTTTGCACTTAGATGCCATACAGTTGTTTATAAGTTGAGCAATATAGAATGATTTCCTCACCACTGTAGACACATGATGATCAAAGGCAAGATTGCTATCTATGTGTGTCCCTAAGTCCCTGACTACTGGGCCAACTATAAGGGGTGAGTTGTCAATATGATAGTTACTAGGATGGATGATTTCCCAAAGGATACTATTATGCATTTCTTGGCATTTAGTTTTAGTTTATGACTCTGACACCAGTTGTTTGTTCGTGTCAGCCCCTCCTGGAGAACATTTGTGTCAGTGTGAGATTCAATGACAGCTCCTAATTTGCAATCATCTGCAAATGTAGTCAGCCAGAGACCACTGATATTGGCCTTGACTTCTGAGAAGTAAATGTCAAAAAGGAGTGGCCCAAGGACTGATCCCTGAGGGACTCCACTTGTGAATGGCCTCTTTGTAGAGGTGGACTCCTCAATTCTAACTTCCTGGGTCCTGTCTGTGAGTCAGTTGGCTATCTTTCCTTTCTGTTTTTTCAGCTCTGTTTCTTCACCTATTCAACCCATAGTAGTGGTTTATTACACCTGTCATAGTGTCCTATAATTGTTTACTGAAATATCTTAACTTACCTATTGGGTCTATATATATATATATATATATATATATATATATATATATATATATATATATATATATATATATATATCTACTTCTCACATTTATACATCTTAATATTATTATATTATATTTCACATAGATGAGATGCTAGTTCCAGAAAAGGAGAATTCTAGAAGGCATCCTTCAATCTGGGCTTCTAAAACTTTTAATGCCAATGTCCATTATCAAAGTATCATTTAAGTAGACTGTGATGGACATTTTTGGGTCATTAATAAAGTCCAACAATCTGTTCCAGTTCATTCTTGTAATGCTAGACTATGCTAGCCAATACCCTGTGGCTATTCTCCCGGTAAGGTCAGTGTTAAATCCATAACCAGATAATTAGTCTTGTTATTTTTTAGAGTAGGGATCCCTTCAAGATACTTACTGACCAGGGAACTCTCTTCATATCCAGAATGGTGCACCGACTATGCCAATGTTTTAATGGAAAACAACTAAAGACCTCAGTCTACCATTGCCAGGTGGATGAATTAACATTTTAAGCAAACATTAAAGTCCATGCTGAAAAAGGTAATTGAAGAATATGGCAAAAACTGGAATCAAATGATAATATTCCTCCTATCTGCCATCAGAGAAGTAGCACAGACCTACAGAGGACTCAGCCCCTTGCTTTACTGTAAGTCCAGCATATAGAGGCCTATTGCCAAAAGATCCTGGAAGCAGGAAAAAAAACACATCATAGAATACTACACCCCACTTTAAAAAACACGTTGAAGGTGATGATGTCCATTGTACAAGAGTATATGGAATTAGCCTATGCTATACAACAAGGGATATATAATACAGAAGCTAGAATCAGAGATAGATTAAAGCTTGTCTCCCCTGCTAGCTTTAGTTCTATTAACAAAAACTACAATTTTGCCAAATGATGGGGTCCATTTGAGATAGTGAAGAGATTAAATACCAAAGGTTCAACAAACTGGTAAAAGGAGGCCATAGGTCATATATATCAACATTTTAAAGCTCTATAGAAAGGTGCAAGCGTCTACAGTCACCCTATCAGCAAAAGGCAAGGTACTAGGCTAAGATAGTAAATTAACCCCTATACCTATACTTGTAGTACAGCTGGATGACACCTTGCTCAAAGCCATAGAAACAATAGGTAGTAGATGTTTTGTTAAGAAATAATGAGGTATTCTCCAAATTACCTGTCAAAATGAGCATAATTCAACACCATATTTATACAGTACCTGAAAAAAATGTTAACATGAAAATCTACCATATCCCACAGACAGTATGTAAACAATAAGACATATATTAAAATGAGGATAAAAGAGAAGTCATGAATTGAATGAAACAACCCCAGTCTGAGTTTCAAAGGTCAGTGGAGCCATTAAATTCTGTAATGATTTTTGGATGTTAAGGAGCATCTCCACATTTAGTAGTTGTCTTATACCTAGTGTAGACAATCAAATAGAGAGACAATTAAGGCACAGATCTTACCTTTAGTTAATCTAATGATATCTGTAAAAGGAGGGGTAATTTCAGTTCTCTTGAATTTTCCCTTCCATTGTGTTCTTAATTGCTAGCTTTTTGGGATTGTGGGTTGTTGTGGGTGGACAATCTTCTCCACAGTGTAGAGATTCACATGCAGATGTGCACCATAAGTAATGTATCACATTCACATATGTACCATGTGTAGCATATCTCATGCATGTGTGCACCATAAGGAGTGTATCACATTCACATATGTACCATGAGTAGCATCTCTCATACATATGTGCACCATAAGGAGTTTATCACATTCACATATGTACCATGAGTAGCATGTCTCATGCATGTGTGCACCATAAGTAGTGCATCACATTCACATATGTACCATGAGTAGCATATCTCATGCATATGTGTGTGCCTTAAGTAGCATGTCACATACAGTTGTGCACCAGAGTAGTATATCACCTGCAGATTTATACCATGCATATTATATCACATGTAGATTTGTACCCTGAGTAACGTATCACATGCGGGTGTGTATTAAGAGAAGAAAGTCACATGCAGGTGCATACCTGAGTAGTATATTACACACAGGTTTGTACCATGAGTAGCATGTTGCATGTAGTGGGATATCGAGAGCAGCTTGTCACATGCAGGTATATACCCGAGTAGATTATCACATGCAGGCTTGTACGATGAGTAGCATATCACATGCACTTGTGTACTGAGAGTAGGAAGCCACATGCAGGTATGTACCTGAGTAGTTTATCACATGCAGGCTTGTACGATGAGTAGTATATCACATGCAGTTGTGTACTGAGAGTAGGATGCCACATGCAGGTGCATACCTGATTAGTTTATCACATGCAGGTATGTATGATGAGTAGCATATCACATGCAGCTGTGTACTGGGAGTAGTATGTCACATGTAGGTGCATACCTACATGCACCTACACAGTGTCACTCCACAGCAGGTATAAATATGACTCTGTCATTGTCCACGTTGGTGTGAAAGACCTGAGGCATACCTCCCCAGACTACATGAAAAGAGACATACAGGAGCTCTCTGATCTAGCAGCCCAGGAAGGTATGACCCTAGCTCTGAGTAGCATCCTACCATCACCACAAATTATACCATAGTACAAGCAGAAAATGATTGACTTCAATAATTGGCTAAGCTTCTGGTGTCATTCTAAGGGATCCAGTATCTGTCTGCCTGGGATGACATGATCGACAGACCTCGATGCTTCACCAGAGATGGCCTGCACCTGTCACCCCAGGGATTCCGGATACTCGCCAAGGCTCTTGCCACACCTATACTGCCTTTTTTAGGCAATGTCCTAAAGACAAAATTACCACCATAACAGCTACAAGCAAATGGAATACGAGGGTTATGCTACTCAACACTAGAAGTCTAAATCTCAAAATGCACTCGCTGAAAGCACTCCTTAAAATGGAGAACATTGACATCTGTGCAGTGACCGAGACCTGGTTCAAGGCTCCGGAGAGCACCCCAGCACTGCCAGGCTATAATTCATACCACACCTTATGGCCCCTAAACCTGGACCGAAGCACTAAGCACTAAAGGTGGTGATGTCTCCATACTCATAAAGGATATGCACACCTTCAGACTAGTAGCCCAACATAACGCATCAGAGATACTTCAGGTACAACTAACACTGGGCAAAACTGCAATCCAGGTTGTAGCCTGCTATAGATCCCCCACCATGTCTCAAGACTCCCACTCCATATTCCTAAACACACTGGAAAATATTAGGGTACAACCCAATACCCTTATACTGAGAGACTTTAACTACCCCTCCATTAACTGGGAAACTTACTCATGTACCAACACACTTGCTCAACGTTTTCTGGAATTCATTAATTCAAATTCCCTGGACCAACTCATTCTTACCCCCACCATGGGTAGAAACATCCTTGACCTGGTCATTACTAACATGGGTGACCCTTGCTCTACACCAGTAATCAACTCCTCCCTGGTCAGATGACCACAAGCTAACCACCATGGATATCTACATCCCACCCTCATCCCTCCCTAAAGGAAACCACCATAAAAAACTTCTTCAAAGCCAATTTTGGGCTTCTAAAAACAGAGGTGGCTAACTTCATGACACCCATGCAAATGGAAAATAGATGCATGACTGTTGAATCATACACCAATGCACTGTATGAGCACATACACAAGTGCATGGAACGGGCCATGCCAAACAGAACCAAGATGCACTCCTCCAAAAAAGGAAGCCAATCTGGTGGTCCCCCACCATAAACAAACTCTACAACAGAAGGAAAAAAACTGTTGCAGGAAAGGGTGAAGTCCCAAGACTGGAAAAACTCCTTTGTTAGGCTCAGAAAAAAAATGAGATCCATCATCAAATCCTCTAAAGCTAGCTATGAAAACAAAGTTGCTGCAGATTCTAAAGACAACCACAAGGCATTCTATAGTTGTGTCAAGAATCTGCATGGCAATACTCAGATCTGCTTTGAGTTACAGCACAATGGCAATACATATACAGAACCAACTGATATTGCCAACATATTGGCTGACAGGTACAGTGCGACCTTTTCACCCCTAAAGGGCCTATCACAATACCTGAGGAATATCAAGTCCCTATTATCACGGCTACACAGGTAAAAACCACACTGTCTAAAGCCAAGAACACAGCTTCCATGGGACCTGATAATATCCATGGCTGTGTTCTACATGAATTACAAAGTGAACTGGCATCACACCTGAGTACCCTGTTCAATCACAGCCTCATTTCAGGCTTTGTTCCTACCGAATGGTGCACTGCTATGGTCATCCCACTCCACAAAGGGGGAGTGACTAGAGACCCTGGGAACTACCGCTCCATTAGCCTGACAAGGCTGATATGTAAGGTTATGGAGCGCATCATCATGGACCTTATAAATAAGGACATAGGGAATCACAAAACTATGGACCCCACACAGTATGGGTTTGTGAAAGATAGATCATGCCTTCTTCAAGTCTGTCACCAGAGTTGTGGATGAGTGCAAGGTAGTTCACACAGCCTTCCTAGATCTTGCCAAGGCCTTCAACACCATACCTCACTCAGGAATAATAGATATAATCACTAAACTAGGCATAAACCCCTATGTAATAAGATGGGTTGCCAACTGGCTCACTGATAGAACCTACACTGTGAAAGTAGCGGACTCCAAATCTGGCTACCGACCAGTTACAAGTGGTGTCCACAGGGATCGGTCCTAGGTCCTCTCCTATCTGGCATCTACTTCTCTGAAGTTCAAGCCAACACAAAGGGACTCTGGCTGACCAAGTTCCCAGATGATTGCAAACTGGGAGCCATTACTGATTCTACAACTGATGTAGACATTCTACAAAAAGGCCTCACTGACACCATTGACTGGTGCCAGAACCATGGCCTTAAGCTGAATGCCAAAACTTGCATTGTCATTTCCTTTGGGAAAAATTTGTTGCCTGTGAACTACCACATAGGTGGTAGTCCACTAAACACCGAAGGTGTGATAAGAGACCTGGGGACACAGGTTGACAGCAACTTCTCCTTTGATAACCAAATTGCCACTGTAGTCAGAAAGTCCTTCTATGTGGCACATCTCATTACAAAAGGTTTCTCATCCAGGAAGAAAGAGGTCATAATCCCTCTCTACTCGTCCATCATTAGACCTGTTATAGAATACAACTCCCTATTTGGTATGTACCTTGCTAGACACATATAACAACTGGAAAGGCCACAAAAATATAACTCACTAAGAGGATCTTAGGCCTTAGACACATGCCCTATACAGACAGACTCAAAAAACTCCAGCTATACTCTGTCTCTTATCGCCTACTTAAAAGCGATCTCTGCTTGACCTACAAAGCTATGCCTGACCCAGAGCTGTTAGATATGCTACCCCTAAAGAAATCCCAATCCCTCCATGCCACACGCTCCAGGGACCTTAACCTCATTACCACAATGAACAGAACATGCTGGAGGGACCGGTTCCTAACCCAGAGACTTCCCATACTCTAAAACAAACTTCCCATTCACATCAAGCAGAACACTTCACTGGCCCTCTTTAAGAGAAATCTTGATGAGTGGGTGGGCAATAGGAAGTTCACCCCAAGGATCACTTCAGTGGTCTTGCTTGACAAGGGCACTGGGAACTAACTTTGGGTGGCATGATGCCAGGGAATCTTCTTGGGCTAGGCTTATATAGGCTCCAGGGCTGTTAGCCTAGTACACATGTATGAACCTATGAACTTATAACACATGCAGGTTTGTACCATGAGTGGTATATCACATGCAGGTTTGTACCGGGCCAAAACCATTGGGCTATGGCTGACCAAGTTTGCAAATGACTGCAAGCTGGGCACAGTCATCAATTCCCCAAGTGATGTGAATGTCCTCCAAGAGGATCTCACCCAAACAAATGACTGGTGCCAGAAACATGGCCTCAAGCTGAATGACAAAAAATGCATCATCACCCCCTTTGGGGAGAGTGATGTCCCCACATATTATCACATTAATAACAACGTCCTAAGTATACAATCAATAATGAGGGATTTGGGCACCCAGGTTGATAGCATCCTGACTTTTGACCACCATCTTGCTTCCGTTATACAAAAAGCTTTCCACATGGCCCCCCTCATAAGTAAGGGTATCTCATACAGGGACAAAGAGGTCATAAGATCCCTGTATTCTTTCCTTGTAAGGCCAATTATTGAGTACAACACACCCTTCGGCATGTACCTCTCAAAGCACATGCAGCAGCTGGAGAGGCCACAAAGGTTCCTTACCAGGAGAATCCAGGGCCTCAAACACCTACTGTACAGAGATAGGTTAAAAGGCCTGTCCCTCTATTCAGTTTCATGCAGACTCCTCATTGGTGACCTCTGTCTGGCATACAAAGCAATCTCAAACCAGCCTTGATGGCACTGCTGCATATCCGCAAGTCATGTTCCACTTGAGCAACCCATGCATGCAACCTCAACTTGGTCTGTGATATCAATAGAACTTATTGGTGGGACAGATTTGTGTCCCAGAGACTCCCCCATCTGTGGAATAGACTCCCTCTCCACATCAAGCAGAGTACCTCATTATCCCTTTTTAAGCACAACCTGGATAACTGGATGGGAAACAGAAAATACACTCCTGGGATTCCACTTGTGTGTCTGCTGGATAGGGGCTCTGGGTGCTGACTTGTCTAAACATGGGGTCAACTCTAGGCTTATAAGGGCCTCAGGGCCAACAGCCTAGTAACCTTCTATGATGCTATAATCATGAGTAGTATATCACAAGCAGAATTGGACAGTGAGTAGCATATCTCATGCAGGTGCTCACTGAGACTAGCATGTCACATGCTAGTGTGTGCCTGAATAGTATATCACATGCAGGTTTGAACCGTGAGTACTATATCGCATGCAGGCTTGTATCATAAGTGGTATAATACATGCAGGTTTGTAGCATGACTATCATATCACATACAGCTATGTACTGAGAGTAGCATGTCACGTATAGGTGTGTACCTGAGTAGTATATCATATGTAGGTTCAGACCCTGAGTACTGTATCACATTGTGTATCATGAGTTACATATCACATGCAGATGTGTGTCATGAGCAGCCTAATTGTGAAACTAACCACTGTGACACAGAGTTCTGAATAATGAAATTCTGAGATGCAATTAATAAAGCTATAGAGGGTATTCTTACTTCATACTTCTGAGACTAAGTAATCCCAAGGAAAACCCCACTTTATGGTGATGGTGAGGGTAATGTCCCATCCAAACAAATAACGAAAGATGCACGTGTGACCCTTGCACGGCTAAACGAGAAACATCCAAAAAACACAAAGCCAGCAAGAGGTGGAAAGTGCCAAAACAAATGTAATTTATTGAACAAAAAACATAGGGGAATAATCCCCTAAATAGCACATATCCAAACCGGTTTCGGCTAAAAACAAGCCTTCTTCAGTGGATAACAAACCATAAAAACAGTCAAACCCAGTATATATATATAACTGGAGTATCATGTAAGAACCAATAGAAACAGATAATGTATAATTCAAAATTGGTCATTAAGACCAGGTGGAAACAGAGCTCCAAGTTTAACTATCCATTTCCTTTCCTTGAAGTTTAGTATTTCATGCCAGTTGTGTTTATCTCTGCATATACCCTTAATGCAATCAATAATAACAAACTTGAAAGCAGCTGATGTATGTTTTAAACCATGTCTGTATAAAGCATTATTATGGCGATTGTTCCTGATGTCAGTTAAATGTTCACCAATTCTAAAACGAAAAGCTCTAGAAGTCTGCCCCACATAGAAAGTAGAACAAGTGCAGGTCACCAAATAGATGACCCACTCAGTACTGCAATTAGCCCAAAATTTGATATCAAAAATCTCAGAAGTATTTTTACTACTAAATTCCCGGGTATGTAAAACCCGAGCACAATATGAACAGTGACCACAGGGAATACACCCCAAAACTGGTCCCCCTGTAAGAGATAATTGAATGGAACCTATGGGGTCAAAAGAGGGTCTCTAATAATGACTTAACATAGAACCCAATGTACGTCCCCTTCTAAATGAAAAAGAACATCTGTCTCTAAGAAAAGGGTGAATTTTTTTTTAATGTCCCATCCCCCACTACTCATCAAGCTCAGCTGGCAAAAAATTGTTTTTGTATTATAACATCTGTGAAGTAGTGACATGGTGTGAAGAGGAATTGCCTTGTTTTTGAAAATGAAAATGGAGGGGAAAACAAGTAAAAATTAAAGAAAACCTGGTCAGCCAGGAGTCGCCCCCACATAGAGGTATCTACAGCTTTTTTAAATTGATCTGTGGATCCAGGACTGCATCACTGACTTACCTCTAGATCCATCAATGAACCATGGGACAGGACATAGTCAAACTTACAGACTGGTAAAAAATGACAATTATACTCATGCATAAGGTAATCTACACTATCAAGCATGTACTCTTCTGTCACTATCACTTTCATAATAATGTCATCTATATATACTTTGTTGATTAGCATTGTAACTTTAATGCAACTGATGTATGATATTTTACCTTCAATGATAAATTAGGCATCTTCCATACCAGTTGGATTAACCCAGTTGAAATATGAAACAATGCATGTTTTATGTACAGTCATTCTACATGCTGCTGAAGGCATGGCAATTTTAATTCAACATCCTTAAGTAAGTGACCCTGGGAATCATTTTTATGATTGACAAGGTCATCTATGCATTCTCAGCTGAGTCTAAAGCGGGATCAAAATAATGTGTATCAAAGGGTCTATATTATATTCTCGATAGCCAACAATGTCGAATCTCACATTGTCGACACGAGAATATCGAACGCTCAGAATCTCGTGCGTGTAAATGGAAATCTCCATAAGGAGAGATTTCCATTTACTGCAATGTAGTACAGTCTCAGAGTTGGTATATTTAAGTAGTGGGGGGTGTTGGGGGTGCAGGGGGACTTGCCCCCCTGCTTAAACCTGTTAGGGTACTTTTTTCTTTTTTTTTTTTTTTTTTTTTTGTGTTTTTATAAGGTTGATATGGTGTCGGCCATATGTTGTTTGATGTTTTCAAATGTCAATCTTACAACATAGACCCGTATCAAACTATGGACTAGTGACAATGAACCCTGTTCATTATAACCTTTTCAGAAGAGCCTTCTTTCTATGTGAACACCATAGCCGAAGTCATTCTAGTTGTAGTTGCTAAGCCATTATTTATTTATTTTACTTAGTTTGTTTACCAGAGTAGTACACAGTTCACAACAGACCATATGCAGGCACAGTCCATGCTACTATTTCACTACTCTTCCATGTGTAGACTTCTTAATGTCTGTTTCACATTGTCGCTTTGTTTTATTGTTATACAGAATACCCAGTCTCTACACTGTTATGTGTTTATTATCTGCCCCTGAGGTCTGATCCCGAGACTTTTCCTATTTTTTTCAACTTTTGAAAGTCCCATTCTTAGGAATCTGATGCCTTATAGCAATGCATCACTGCTGAGCCTCAGTGCGTATACAAATCATTTTAACCCCTTTCTAAAGAACATCACCATCTGTACCTGTTCCACAGCCCGACTCAAGAGACTCCAGCTGTACTCGGTTGCATACCGCTTACTCAGAGGTGATCTCTGCCTGACATACAAGGCCACGTCCAACCCAGAATTGATGGACATGCTCCACCTAAAAAAAAAAGCAAATCCCAGAGAGCCACACACTCTAGAGATATAAACCTCACCACAATGATAAATAGGACATGCTGGAGGGATAGATTCCTATCCCAGAGACTCCCCAGGCTTTGGAACAGGATTCCAATATACATCAGGCAGAGCCCCTCACTAACACTCTTCAAGAGAAACCTTGACGGGTGGATGGGAAACAGAAAATTTACCCTGGGGATCACTGCAGTGGCTCTGCTAGACAGTGGTGCAGGGAACTAATGGCTCTGCTGGACAAAGGCACAGGGAACTAATCTAAGGGGGTGATGAAAGCCAACACATTCTGGCTAGGCTTATAAATGCCCGTGGGCAGATAGCCTAGTACTTACCTATGAACCTATGGTCTCTGCCTGGATGCATTTTTTTGTAAGTCTTGCCTATGAGCTTATTCATAATTTTAATTTTTTTTTTAGGAAAGAAGGTCATGGCAAAAAAAAAAAGAGACAGTTTAAATCAGTCCAGTCATTTAGGTTCCAAAAATAAAAATTATACTTAAAAAAGGGGATTCTTTAGTTAGATTCAGAGTTACATAAAAATTAAAAATCTAACAGCTGTCCAGCAGCTTGGATTCCATTCTGACAATGTGTGATGACAAAGTTCAGGTAACTCTTACTGTTGGAAATCAACATAACAGAGACACGCCCTCTGCCAGGTAGTTATTGTTATGGGTTTGACTAGCTACGTATTCTTCATTGACATAGGCTTCATTAAAAGAAAAAAAGAAAATCAGAAGACTACTTCATTTAAATGAGATGGCACCATTGTAACAGAAGGTTTGTGTGGACTGCTTTCAAGTAGCCATTACATCTACATGTTTTATTAATGAGTGACTCCTGTGTATAATGAACGCTAAAGATGCCCTATATTTAGTTGAAAGCATTGTTTTAATCTCATGTACTTGTTCTTTCAAAATTCTGTGGCTAGTTATTTTTATCATTATGCATATCCATCCCAGTCACTTTTTTCTTTTATGAACAGGACCAGCATGAGCTGGGAGGTGACAACACAGTGTTAAGACTGGAGGAATAGCCCAATGGACTACATGAGAATATTAATATTCAGTGTCTAAGTTACAGGAGATATAGGTAAAGTGATTGGTAAATTACAGTGGAATGCTGGCTTACAGAGTTGGAGAGAATATAAGATTTGAAATGGGCGGCGCAGTGGTGCAGCAGTTAAAGTTGTCACCTCACAGCAAGAGGTTCTCCGGTTTGATTCTTGTCTAGGGTGCCTTTTGTGCAGAGTCTGTATGTCCTGCCTGCATTCGTGTGGGTTTCCTCCCACATTTCAAATACATGCATCTGGAGTGTTTCTTCTTGGGCCTTCGCTGAAAATTGTCTCTGCCTAGTCAGACTTTCCTGGTCAACAAATGTTGTATAAATACATAAATAAAATAAATGAGCCCATCTGACAACCAGTTAATAATCCGCGGAGATGAGTAAATTAAAAAAAAAAGTTGTGAGGAGGCCTTTCATCTGCAAAGTAAGCAGAATAACTAGAAAGCAGGTAAAATGGGGATGTGAAGATGATCCCTTGTGTGAGCAAGCAATGTTTACACCTTTAATGATAACTGTGGAGTTTCAGACTTGGGAAATGGGGACACAGTGCTACAGGTGCTGAAAAGGGTTTCTTATACAGCACAATTATTGCTTGCATTTAGATGACCTCCTCAATGTGTGTGTTTGTGCTGAATTGCTTTGCAGCCATGTGACAAGTTTGCTGTGCTGATTGGCACTATGGGTATGGAGGCTACTGAAGAATTCATACATTTCACAGTTGTAGTCCCACTGTGGACTGTAATGTAATCATACATACTGCCAACTGATATGCAATAAAATAGTCATGGGGAGTGCAGACAGATTCAGGTGTTTAGGGAATTTAACCACCTCAGCATACAGGAATATATTTGCATAGCTGTCTTATGCCTTCCTTGTTTATACATATACTGAAGTATAGAACAATGCAAAATCTGCACGCAGGAACAAAAATGCATTCTCAAAATAAATGTGCACAATTTGTAACATCAATCAGACTTCATTAAGAAACACATTTGCTCAAGTATAAGATTTTAAAAAGGCAGTTTTTGAGTCCAGTCTTTCTTCTTCCATGTCTCCTCAGGGTATTGCAAGGTATACACAGCTGAATGCAACACCTCTTATGTTGTTTCTATGACACTTTTTACATGTAATTAATGAAACACTCTTTTTGATTGAACTGCTATCTTGGGATATAGACGCCTCTGAAGTATATGCTGTTAATCTAACACGAATCTAACTGGAAAAATATTACAGGACTTCATATAGTTTAAGGCTGTGTTTCTGTGCCACAGACTCAGCAAAATATGCACATCTTATAATAGCTAACTCAACGAATTTTCCTAACAGAGACTTATTCCATTCCCTATGGGAAGACAGTTTTATTGTCTGTCTCATTCAGTTATCTTTCCATTTTACTGACTCTTCCAGGATTACGTGTGGTCTGGTAATTCATTAACCACTCAAAAGCTTCCATTATGTCATCTTTTGAGTCATAATAGTTGAATATATACACACCTGCTCAATAATTGTTGCTCGCTGAACAAAAACTATTAGGACATTTTAATATTTTTCTAAGCAGATGAAGATAATTAAAACAAAAATTGTGTATATATTTAATTTGTCATAATTGTTTCTTAGTACAGAATGACAATTAATAAATCTATTAGACACTGCCAAAGGACACATTTATCCTGCCAAATGTCTGAATTAATAGTTGTTTACCTTCTTGTTTATGTAATTATGTGGTGTGATTAGCACTTTATGACTTTAACTACAGCTGAACATTTTCAATGGCAACTTGTTGACACTTTTGTTGACAGATTTTGTAAATTACTCCTGTGTATGTTGGATCACAAGCATTAGTGTAATCTTTACACTCTGACGTCTAAGTTGTTGTATACAAGCAGCCATAATGAGGCACTTTGTACATGACTAGAGAACTGCAGTACTTCAGTATCTTTATAAGTACATTGTAGGAAGAAGAATTGGGTTACAGTGACTATGCGCATGCAAGGTAGACTGTTTTCTTTTTTATCTCCGTGTATGTTTTCAATTAGCTCCAGGTTTTAACTTGTTAAGTTTAATGACAAACCATACCGAGTGCTGTGCGTGTGTGCTTGCGTGTGTATGTGTGTATGTGTATGTGTATGTGTGTGCATGTTTGTGAGTGTGTGTGTGTGTGTGTGTGTGTGTGTGTGTGTGTGTGTGTGTGTGTGCGTGCGTGCGTGACATGATTAAGAATAAGAACACTGTAAATTTTAGCCAGAACATACCTTAAAATTCCAGAATCTGAATTGTATGAATACTGGAAAATAGAAGATGTTCATGGAATTTGGCATTTTTGAGCAGAACACTCATTCAGCCTAAAATACATTTACTCTTATATTTACTCCATGTACAAATGTGATTTTGTTTCATTCAGTATTGAGTGAGTACTATATATATATATATATATATATATATATATATATATATATATATATATATATATATATATCTATAACATTGAATCGTGATGAATGCATCGAAACTCCAAATCATTGAACCACACTTTGGCGAATACACCCCTGGACTAAAACAAAAAATACAGAAAATCCACCTACAACATACCCACCCCCCCAAAACACCAGAAAGCTACACTATCCCATCCTACATTTTAGCAGGGGGACGTACCCCCCAAGTGGGGGCTGTGACCTCCACACCCCCTGCAAATTAAATGTACCAACTCCGAGACCACACTACATTGTAGAAAAGGGCACATACCCATGGCACGCCCACATCTACCACAGAGCTGCCAGTGAACTGTACATTTACAGTATCTCTCTTCCCTTCACTATTGTTGCTATGGAAGAATAGGATGCCCCTTCAATTCTCAGAAGTGTGCTTTGATGATATGGAATTTCGCTATTCTGCAGTTGCGATGCATTCGTCTCGATGAAATGTGATTTTACATTGTGGGGATTCAATGTTATAAGGTAGACAAAAAAAAAATATATATATATATATATATATATATATATATATATATATATATATATATATATATATATAAAGAGGGAGAGAGAAAGAAACACAGTAATAATTACAATAGAATTTCTAATGACTAGAAATTACAGTTTGCATTTATGGTTATAATTCCTAGAAATTTATCTCATGAAAATGTGAATCTGTTCCTTTTCCCACTCCCCATGCTCTCCTCTCACAAAACACAATTCACACTTCATAGCTATTGTGATCATGTTTATTGATAAAGAACGTCAGCTGCAACATAAATTAAAATCACTGACATTATTGCAAACATTTTAAGTAAGTAAGTAAAACTTTATTGTCATTCGACTGTACAACCATAAAGTGCACAGCTGAATGAAATTACATTCTTTCAAGCTCATTGATGCACAACACAGACCATTGCAACAAAAATATAAGCACATAAATCACATAAACAACATACTCACACATAACTCAAATTCCCAGCCAACAGAAACTCCATCTCTGGACGAGCAAGACCCATTCCAGTTCTACCGATCCAACAAAACAGACATTCAAAAGTCCGGATCAGCACACATCCAAGCAAACAGTCGTCTCTCCACCATCCACCCTCATCCAGGGCAATGACAACAGTCTCCAAGATCACAGTCTTAATCCACCATCCACTCTGACACTAACCTTGTCACCGCCAGCAATGACCCAGTTCCACCTTCTCAATCCACTCGGATCTGGCACAACACCCTTCGATACCATCCAGCACCTGCTCTCCACCATCTGCTCCTCCAGGCACACCTCTTCACATACCGGCCCAAACAGCCACAACCAGGCCTTCCACTCCAGCGATTCCCACCACTCAAATCACTCCAAGGTACCTGAGTTAATCCCAACAGTCCATCGTCCAACTGATCCACTGATCCACCAACACTATGGCTGCCTCCTGTCTACAATTGGCCTCCAGTGACTCAGAAAAACAGTCCAACTATGGAAAACAGCAAAAAAAACACAAAACAAACAATGGGAGACGAAGAGGCTGCTGCCACAAAAGGCACCACCATCTTCCATTATCATTTATTTGGGAGATAAAGGCATAAACACAGTAATTAACCTGTTAATGAAACTTCAATATAATGAACAGTCCCCACCAAGCATGACAGACACCTCAAACTGATTGGTATGTTCAAACTCTGTACCTGCTAAACATAAACCATCTCAAAGTCACCTATCACAGCATTTCTGATAACTCACTTCACCAACCTTTATTCTTTCAACCGACCCATGAAAGGAAAGGGGAGGAAGGAAAAGGAGGAGAAAGAGCAGATCATGATTGCCTACCAGGCTGCCCTTACATGAGCAGTCTGTTCCCTCCCTTTCCCTGATGTAACTACTGTGGGGCAGGCAAGATAAAGTGAGCATACTCTGAGAGGAAAGGCAGGCATCACTCTAACTTGATCCTAACCATTGTTGTTAAAAAGATGCAAAATAAAGATTGAATATGTTCAGGACCACATCACACAGATGTAACCCACATAAAAAAAAAAATATTTGTTATGTTTCTTTTCTGTACTCATAAACATATTTGTGTGTGTGTGTGTGTGTGTGTGTGTGTGTGTGTGTGTGTGTGTGTGTGTGTGTGTGTGTGTGTATATATATATATATATATATATATATATATATATATATATATATATATATGGATCTACCTTAGTACATCGACAAGTCACAATACTGAAAACGAATTAACCGACACCAAAACATCGACAGTCATGTAACCGACGCCAGAAGATCGACAGTTCACAAACACGACATCGCATACACCCGACACATCATACCAATAAACAAAACACATCCCCTATCCAACACCCACACACACAACACAAGCACACCAAAATCCTTACAAACGAACACTAACCCATACATACACAACTATCTACAACCCTAACCCAAACCCTTACCCTAAGGTCCGTCACTATCGCACACTCACCCAACCCGCGCCCTAACCCTAACTCACTTATCCCACCCCTACCCCTACTAAACATCAACATCGCACACTTACCTTACTCGCACACTCACCCAACCCGGGCCCTAACCATAACTCACTTATCCCACCCCTACCCCTACTAAACACCAGCATTGCACACTTACCTTACTCGCACCCTATCGTCCGTCACTACCGCATACTTACATATCCTTTCCCCATCGCAGTTTCTCAGCGTCGGTGTCTTCCTCCGTCGGTCTTCCGCCTTGTCGATCTTCTGGCGTCGGTGATGTGACTTTCGATGTTGTGGTGTCGGTAAATCCGTTTTCGCTATTATAACGTGTCGATGAACTCAGATAGACCCATATATATATATATATATATATATATATATATATATATATATATATATATATATATAAATATATATATATAGATAGATAGATAGATATAGGTATTAACTACAACAAGATTTTCATATTTTTTTCTCTGTACTCATATACTTCTTCCCCAGGATTCTGCATGCCTTGCATGGCATGCAGGATTAGTGCAGGAGCTCTAGCAGGCAATATGTCTGCCGTGTGATCCAGGAACAGCCTTCAGGGGCATGCACGAGCGCTCCTGCACTAGTCCTGCATGGACTAAGTCTCTGTATGCAAATCACCCCATTTACAGGAGAAATCCATGCAAATGAGGTGAAATTGCAATCCAGGAAGCTTGAAACCGGCCGTGCAGGACTAGTGTAATCTGCAGAAATGTACTTGGTTAGTAACCGAGTACATTTCTGCAAAATCCAAAACGGAGCCAAGATAGCTCCAAATAAAAGCTGCATATCAGTCAGGAAGCATGCCAATGGCCAAGTATAAGGCCACTGGCAATGCAAACAGCTTACAAGATGAAAAAATCAACTTTTATTTTAATTTAGCTGATCTCGGCTGTTTAAGCATAGGGCAGCGGCGCACAAATGGGATCGGGGTGAAAATAATAAAATAAACCTAAAATAAGCATTCTAACTAAAATCACTATTCTGCCATGAAAGTCAATGGCAGGCAGAAGACAACATGCCCAGTGAGTAGTGATCGCTAAGGGGGGAGGCTAAATGTGAGACATGTAACTATGTATTAGCAGGCAATCCTATGCAAATGAGGGGATGATAGTGAATCCCAGTTTCCCCAGCATGCTAGTCAGGTCCCAACAGTGTAAGAGTAGGAATAGCTTGATGCAAGCCTAGGAGTTAGTACACATCATGGGGGTGTGTGTCAGGCATACTGTAAGTGGATTGGAGCCCTGTGGCTCAGGTTTGCTCCTAGCTAAGCATAGCTAAGTAAGGGGGTGAGTCTGAGTCTGTGCTATGGCCTCTGAATGATGCCTATGGGTAACCTCCCCCCCAGGCCTACACAGACAGACTACAGCAGGTCAGGCAGTAGGATGTTAGTTCTGAAGCGTAGGACGTTAGACACTAATATGTAGGGCAACCAAAACTAAGACTTGTAGTACACTGAGATTCCTCAAGTCAGTATGATAGGTTAGAATACAGAATGAAATGGAGTACCTGACATACCAGTACAGTCATAGCAAATGTGTGCAAGTGCCAGGTGTGCCCCCCCATCCTATGTAGACATGTAGAAACAGTAAGGTGTGGCCCCCCCAATCATGTGTAGAAATGTAGAAGCAGTCAGGTGTGTCCCCTCCCCAATCCTGTGTAGAAATGTAGTAACAGTCAGGTGTGCCCCCAATCCTGTGTGCCACCCCCACTCCCATGTAGACATGGAGAAGTGTCCATATTCACCAAGGACATTCACACCACCAGGCTAATTGCCCAACACAATGAGTCTGAAATTCTCCAGGTGCAACTAACACTATGTAAGACTGCAATCCAAATTTTAGCTTGCACCAAGATTCTCACTACACATTTCTAAGCATACTGGAAAATATTAATATACAACTAAACACCCTAATATTGGGTGATTTCAACTACCCTGCCATTAACTGGGAAAACACCTTTGCCCAACGGTTCTTGGAATTCATAAATTCCAATGCTCTGGATCAACTAATCCATAGTCCCACCAGGGGCTCCAATATCCTAGACCTGGTCATTACCAACATGGGAAATTGATGCTCCACACCTATGGTCACTCCCTCGTTGGTCAGATCAGACCATAAGCAAATTACCCTTAACATCCACATCTCACCCCCACCTCCCAGTAAGGAAACCTCCATAGAAAACTTCTCCAAAGTCAACTTCATGCTACTCAAGTCAGAAGTTACAAACTTCATGACACCCATGCAGACGGGAACTGAAAGTTTGACTGCTAAGTCCTACATTAAGGCACTGTACGAGCACATCCACTGATGTATGAATCGTGCCATCCCAAATAGAACCAAGATGCTCTCCTCCAAAAAAAGGAAGCCAATCTGCTGGTCCAATGCCATAAACAAACTTTACAACAAAAGGAAGAAACTGTTGCAGAAAAGAGGCAATCCCAGGATGCAAAATACTCCCTTACCAGCCTCAGTAAGAAGTTGAGATCCCTCATAAAATCCTCCAAAGCTAGTTATGAAAATAAAATTGCCAAAGATTCTAAAGACAACCACAATGCATTCTATATGTCAAGAATCTAAATGGCAATGCTCAGATCTGCTCTGAGCTACAACAGAATGACATTAAATTTACTGATCCCAAGGATATTGCCAATATCCTAGCAGATCGATTCAGTGCCGACTTCACCCTTCTCTCACCCCCTAAATGGCCAATCTCAATACTGAAAGATTGCCAAATTCTGGTAATAATGGCCACACAGATAAACAATGCACTGTCCAAAGCTAAGAATATAGCATCCATGGGACCAGATGACATCCTGGGCTGTGTACTACATGAACTACAAAATTAACTGGCACCTCACCTAAGTGTCATATTTAATCATACTCTCACCTCAGACTTCATTCCCACTGAGTGGTGCACAGCTACAGTTATCCCACTCCAGAAGGGGGGATCCACCTTGGATCCCGGGAACTGCCTGCCCATCAGCCTGATGAGCCTGATCTGCAAGGCCATGGAATGTATTATCATGGAACTTATAAACAAATACATTGGCAACCTTCAAACACTGGATCCCACCCAGTTTGGGTTCGTGAAGGGCCGATCTTGTCTCCTGAACCTGATTGACTTCTTCAAATCAGTCTCCAGAGCCATTGATGAGGGTAAGGCAGTCTACACAGCCTATCTGGACCTCACCAAGGCCTTTGACACCATCCCCCACTCTGGAATCATAGATAAACTTACTAAGCTGGGCATTAATCCCTACGTACCCTCGATGGGTTGCCAGCTGGCTTACTGACAGAACCCACACTGTAAAAGTAGCTGACTCCAAATCCAGCTCCAGACAAGTGACAAGTGGAGTACCTCAGGATTCAGTCCTGGGACCTCTCTTGTTTGGCATCTACTTCTCTGAAGTACAGGCCAACACTAAGGGACTCTGGCTAACAAAGTTCGCAGATGACTGCAAACTGGGAGCCATTATTGAATCCCCAAATTATATCGATACTCTACAAAAGGGCCTCACAGAAACACATGCTTGGTGCCAGAGACATGGGCTCAAGCTCAATGCCAAAAAATGTATAGTTATCCCATTTGGGAAAAACATGTACCAGTGAATTACCACATAGGTGGCAGGAGACTAAACACCGAAACTGTGATAAGAGACTTAGAGACACAGGTGGACAGTGGTCTCACCTTCAATAACCACATCACCACAACAGTCAGGAAATCCTTCTATGTGGCACACCTCATCACTAAGGGATTTTCATCCAGAAAAAAGGAGGTCATTGTCCCACTGTACTCATCTCTCATTAGACCCATTATAGAATACAATACCCCATTTGGTATGTGCCTCTGAAGACATCTGCAACAACTGGAAAGGCCACAGAAATACCTTACTAAAAATAATCACAGGCCTAAAGCAGATGCTCTATGCTGACCACCTTAAAAAACTCCAGCTATACTCTGTCGCATATCGTCCAAGGCAATCTCTGCTTAACATACAGGGCCATGTTAAATCCAGAGCTGCTGGACATGCTACACTTAAAGAAATCCCAATCCGTCAAAACCACACGCTCCAGGGATCTAAACCTTGAAATCACAATAAACAAAGCATGCTGGACAGATAGGTTCCTGACCCAGAGACTCCCCAGACTCTGGAATAGACTGCCCATACATGTCAAGCAGAGCACCTCTTTGGCCCTCTTCAAAAGGAGCCTTGATGACTGGATGGGAGAGAGGAAATTCACCCCAGGGATCATGTCAGTCACCCTGCTAGACAGGGGTCCAGGGAAGTAAATAGTGTGGGAAGAAATAGCCAGGGAATTGTTATGGCTAGGCTTGTATAGGTCCTAGGGCCGATAACCTAGTACCAACCTATGAACCTATGAACCTATGAACATGTAGAAACAGTCAAGTGTCCCCCCCCAATCCTGTGTAAAAATGTAGTACCAGTCAGGTGTGCCCCCCCATCCTGTGTAGAAATGTAAAAACAGTCAGGTGTGTCCCCCCACAACCACATGTAGAAAAGTAATAACAGTCAGGTGTGCCCTCCCACTCCCATGTAGACATGTAGAAACAGTCAGGTGTGCTCCTACTCCAAATCCAGTGAGGAAATGTAGTAACATGTATGAGTAGGTATAATACGAATGGAGCACAGATGCCCAGAGGTGGCCAAGGTAGCAGCATAGGTTGTAGCATTTGTACAATATGCAGGTCTGTGTGTGTTAGGACAGTGTGTGTTTCATAATGTGTGAGAGTGGTCAGTATGTATGCATGTAAGACCTGGTGGCCATTGGCCACTACTGCTGATAACAGGAACAAGCCCTCACAACTGCAGTGCCAAAGACAATCCCCACCAGTATAACACATGCTAGCAGTAAGACATTGTAAATGTATGGTGGTAATATGTGTCACCATCTGAAAGACTGACATGGCATGGCTGTTGGGCTAGATATACAAGCAGTACACAGGGGAAAGTACCCCAGACATACAGTATATATTGTGTCAATGTGAAATGGAGACACCCTTGGATTTCTACATATAGGTATGCATCACAGTAACTGGAACTGTAGTAGGGGATACTGGTGATGTCTGCCTGAACACCTGCAGATCACAAAGGAGGTAGAACTGATGTATTGGGGATCAGCTGATGTACCTGCACATGCCAGCATAACTGTAATGCCCCATGCATATCTGTGTGTCAGATGCAAGTAGTGTCCATAGCACACATGCACCCAGCCACGCAAACACCACCCACAGGCACCTCTCTGGCAATAACCCTGCTATGGGGAATAGGAACAGTAAGACCCCACCTGTATATGGCAATAGTGGAAGTCTGCAGCATGCAGTGCAGGTGTCCCATGCAGGTGTCTCCCTAGCTGTAGGTAGCACCCTGCCAGCATCCACACCACCTGATCAAGACTGATAGAAGGTATTGGCATGAACAAATATCACACCTACCCTGTCACCCCAGGGGAATATACTGTATGGTGGTCTGGGACTGTAGGAATGACAGAATTCAACAGCCTGCCACATCTGGCCTGCACCAACACCTAATGCCCCACAGGTGCCTGCCAAAGGTTCATGTCTCACATGTACTGCCAATGCATGTTATGTCATAGACACCTAAATAACAACATAACACACTCCACATAAGCCATATGCAAGGCCATGTGGACAAACCACAGCAACATGTCCACCATGTCCCACTGCATGAACTGTGGATCAACACTAACACACACCTGTGATGTGGTGATACCCTTAGGGAAAGTATGAGAGAATGTATGCATAATATATGGAAGAGGTTAGAATAACAGAGGGGTGTGTGGGAGCATGGGCAGCATGGAATGCGCAGGGTCGGACACCAAGCTGTGTGCACACACTATCTCTCACTGCAAATACATAAATGGGTGGCTACACACCTGCCCGTACACCACTATAGGGTAAATGTCCTGACTCATGGCCCCTGCCTCTGGCTAACATGTGCAATTCTGTACAGATGTGAGGCATTGCCATAGCAAGATAAGGCCATACTGCCGTGTTGATGGGTGGACAAGTATGGAATCCTCTGCCAGCACTGTACCAAGGTGCTGAACTGGATACACGAACCCAACACCAAGTTTCTGCAGCTCTCCCTCCAGAATGGCATAACTTACCATGAATACGTAGGTGTCTGCCCACAATGCCAGACACAACTGCAGTCACCCTTGTCACCCAAGTCATCACTGTGAGCAGGAATGTCCACATGACAGTACATGAGGACAGAAAACATCACTGTGTATAATAGTACACATGTCTGAATATCTCTGCTAACAACAGTACCATGCAGCTGAAGCAGCACAGACACAATCACCTACAGTACACACTATCCCCTGCACAGTTTGTCCCCATATTGCCTAATGATTGACAGATACCCTGCAGAAACTGTATTCTACCTATAGGTGTACAACACAAAGGTCAGCACTGCAGTACAAACTACCTGGAATCGATCCACACAGTCAATACAGAAGGGCATACTGGGTATGCTCACACACTTAAAAAAATCAAGGCCATGTCTGCAAACAGCAGTGGACCAGACATATCTGGCAGTTGCAGATGTTAGTGCAAACACTCCTCAGTATGCAGCACTCATGCTTTGCATGCACATTGGATAGGAATACAGGCATATATCCAAGGACAACACACTATACACATCTGTACAGAATTGCACATTACAAGATGCCCACAAATTACCACATAGGTGATAATCCATTAAGTACAGAAGAAGTAATTAGAGATTTGGGGATCAACGTAGATAGTAATCTCTCCTTTGATAATCACATTTCCAAAGTGGTTATAAAGACATTCTATATAGCCCACCTTATCACGAAAGGGTTCGCATCTAGATCAAGAGAGGTCATTGTGCCCCTCTACTCGTCACTCATCAGGCCCATAATTGAATACAATGCCCCTTTTGGGATGTACCTTACCCGACACCTGCAGCAACTGGAGGGACCCCAAAAGTACCTCACCAAGAGGATCATGGGCTACAAACAGATGTCCTATGCAGCTCGAGTAAAGAAACTCCAGCTCTACTCAGTTGCTTACCACCTACTCAGAGGCGATCTATGCCTGATGTACAAAGCCATGTCAAACCCAGAATTAATGGACATGCTCCACCTCAAAAAATCCAAGTCCCTTAGAGCTACATGCTCCAGGGACGTAAACCTCAGCACAAAAATAAATAGGATATGCTGGAGGGAGAAATTCATTTCCCAGAGGCTCCCCTCACTCTGGAATAGAATCCCAATTCATGTTAGACATAGCCCCTCACTGACCCTCTTCAAGCGAAATCTGGACACGTGGATGGGAAATCGCAAATTCACCCCTGGGATCTCTTCTGTGTCCCTGATAGACAGAGGCACAGTAAATTAATCTTAAAAGGGTACCTTCTGTGACCTACTTTACAGAGGCACAGTAGGCTAATCTAATAGGGAGGCGGAAGCCAATACACTCTGGCTAGGCTTATAAATGCCCTATGGCAGATAGCCTAGTATCTACCTATGAACCTATGAACCTATAATAAGCCAAAAGTAGATATACACAGATGTGTGGAAGAGAGTGACTGTCACAAGGGGCCATCCACTATGAGGCCTATCCCACCCAACACACAGCCAAATAGCTACAACTACAGGAGATGCGGATGTCACTCACTGTAGACCTTAGCTACTGGTATCTGTCAGCATTACGGACTATGTGGTGCAAGTGCTAGCTGTGCAATATGACTGTACAAGGAAGTAGTTATCTATCAGCTGTATACACGTACCTGTGAAATATAACCCTGCATGCGCCCACATGTAGTGTCTCAACTTCTAGATGAATGGGTTATGGCCCATGCACACACACACACTTTCCTCCCCATAGCCATACTATGACAAGCCAGCTGAGCTCATCCACTTTGAAATACACCCTTGTGAAAGGTGTAGGCCAGTAATCTCTGTGGCGCTTCCTATAACTGCGTACTGCCGTAGTGTGATAAACTAGTTAGGTAGGAGTTCTAATCCCAGACATGGCAACTGTGTGTGTGTGTGTGTGTGTGTGTGTGTGTGTGTGTGTGTGTGTGTGTGTGTGTGTGTCTCTGTGTAGAGAGCAATGCTTTTTAGGCTAGTCACACACACTACTATTCAAATGCCCTACTTTGTCAAGGCTGCTGATGTCATACACTGTGAAATACACCTTTCAGAAAGCTGTAGCCCAGTAATCTCCATGGCGTGTCATATAACTGCATACTGCTGTAGTGTAATAAACTAGTTAGGTAGGAGTTCTAATCCCAGACATGACAGGTGCTTTTTGTGTGTGTGTGTGTGTGTGTGTGTGTGTGTGTGTGTGTGTGTGTGTGTGTGTGTGTATATGTGTGTTTGTAACTCGTATCCTTTGTGAGGTGGTTGTGAGTGTGTAACAAATGGGCTCAATGTGGAGTGGGTTTTACAGATTTCTTATATGGTGACCCTAGTATATATCACAATGTCCACCATACAGGGATAACAGATGTGAAATAGCCAAGAGGCTGGGGTGCAAATCCATACCCCTACATGTAACATCAAGGACAGGCAAACAAAGTTAGCAACCCTAGTATTACCCAGAGAACACTCTCAACCCATGTCTCATACACACACACACTTACCTAGGCAACAGCTGCTATGTTGGTAGTACCCTGCATATTGCCCACTGATAGTAACCATGGTGTGATTACAGTGGGCTACAGAGGGCATGGCAACCTGTCCATCTGTCCAATAGGCACGTTCATGTTGACAGTGCACCTTCCGCATGTTCCCCACTTGACACCTGCAACACCTGTGGTGCCATCAAATGTGACCCACAAAGGACATACCATGCCTGAAAATATGCCCTGTATGGACAGATGCCACTGACACCAGGGAATACCGGTATCATGCTATCAATGTAGGTGCAGGGTAAACCTGCTGTCCATTACCAGTTCCCACCACATGAGGCCAGGACTGGCACATCTGATGATAATCTGTGTACACAACATGGGGCAGACACCCCAGGTACAGTTCCACATGTCACTGTACATGCATATGGGAGGTGTGCACATCCAAGACACCATCCATGTCATGGACTAAGGAGCACATACATGGCAAGCAATGCACAGCATTGGCCACACACAATAGTAACCCAGGTGACTGGATGGTGAACACAATGCAGACCATTGTCATGTGGGCTGATGCCAAGGTATACCCATCAGTTAGCCTTGTATAGCTGTCTGGCACAGTTGACCACTACACACCCGTGAAGCAATTGTGTGTGTGTGTGTGTGTGTGTGTGTGTGTGTGTGTGTATGAAGCGTATGATCACATTCACACTCACTACAATCCCCACTGACATCCTGAAGCATGCTGTCCAATGTCAGACACCTCCAAATATCCTTTGCCCATATAACCTCTGTATGACCTCTGTGGTGCATGTGATACCTGCACAGTAATGTGTTTTGACAATCTCACTAGTGATGAGTTGTGTTCCTGGACCTGCCATGTGTGTCAATGTGTGTGCGTCCCTGTGAGAATATGGCTGTGTTGATACTGGCACCTATTCATGCGGACAGGCATGTGTACTACACCTACTGTATAGCTACCATATCCCTGTTGCAGATGCCACTCACCATCACATATACATTGTGAGGGCCCCTCAACATATAACCTATGTGGTGCATATGATAACTGCATAGAAATGTGATAGCATGACATAGTCAACAGGGGTTTGATACCCTGTGCTGGTAGGTGTGTGACTCAAATATGCTTACGTTTTACTCTCCCACCCTTCCCTGACTTTCCTTTGCCTCTGTCTGCCTCTCTCACTCCCTCTCTGGTAGATGTGGAAACCTACATCTGCTTTGCTTAGGCAGCAGCATGTGTATTTTAATTGATGCTCATTATCAGCTGATGGCCTCTGCATGAATTGCAGCCCTCATCTAGCTAATTGCATGTGGAACAGCTGTGGTCACATTCCCATTGCCAATTGCATGGAAACACACTCCAATATCTAGGAGCATCATGTTGGTGTTGGGCCTTTTCATTCACTGTGAGGAGGAACTCGTTCTGTTGTTTGGCAAACAGCATCTCAGACTTTTTGGGGTTTACCTATAATAACATACACTGTAGAACCAGGGAAACGCTCAGGAGGGGGATGTGCCTGATTTGACTACAGACTGTAAGTGCTGCTATACTGCATTTGGAGTAATGTTGGTTTAACAGGCTGTGTGTGGATATAGTTGTCCTACTTGTTTTAATAACTGCCATGTCAGTGCTATGTTTATGAGGGAACCCCATCTGTAGGGTCATCTGTAGACTGGGCAGTGTGTGGTGCCTTTTGTTTCATGTGTTACCTACAGAGCACCTATCTGTGGACTGCAGAAGGTAGTGTGAGGATTGCAGTCTGTAAATGGTGACAGCCGTGAGAGTTACTGACTTCATATCCCTCATAGGACATATGTTGCAACAAACCTTGTTACAACAGTAAATGTATGAGGTTATCACAGCAACATGTCAATATTGGCCCTGTGTATGTGCTTCCAGTCACAACTCTGTCAACCTTTGTACATATGTCATACAGTAAGAAGTGCATATGTGTTGTACACCATAATTAGTGACATCATTACTGATAACAAGCCAGTGAGATATCAGACTGCTACACGTTATGTATAGTAGGGGATATATCTGATGACATCACCTGGGCATTCTGTGGTTATGTGTACAGTACTGAGGTCTGTGTATGTAAGGTGAATGTTGACAGTGTGTATATTGATAATATGTACATTGGCTTGTGTACAGACTGTGGTAGATGTCATTGTTCTTGGTCCCGTTCTATCTGATGTTACATGCTGCTCCACTGTATGTTACCCTATCGGCTTACATGTTTGTAGGGCCATGCACACACATGTTCCATACCACAGACAGGCATCAGACCACACTGAGTAGTGGCCCAGTATATGTAGGGTTAGTGTGTGAATGACACATATGAGGATGGTGTTGAACAAATAGTCCATATACTGTAATATAATGCTAGCATACCATCCGTGGCTGTGTTCACATTGGCTGTGGTTATGTACATTCAAAACTGATGCATTATACTCTGTGCTATGACATGTTTGTAGAGCCTGCTATATATGCAGGTACATGTGCATTCCCCAATAGGAAATGTAGGCCAGTGTTGTGCCAGTCTGCCTGTAGCCTGCACAGTGCTTTGTTACATGCCTAGCAGCTTAGTGTACGTACCCAGTGAGATGTCATGTCCAGATATTTGCCAGATGTACTACTTCCAGTCCTCCCTTAACAGTCATGTATGTCATAGAGAGCAGTGGGATGCTGTACAGATGTATGTCAATATCTAGTGGGTAGTATGTGGCCATGGCACATCTGTACAAGTGGTTATTATGTGTTAGAACAGACAGGGGTGTGTGAATGCATAACCTATGGGGGCAAATGTATACCAGTCGTTATGTGTTATACACATCTACATAGCTGTTAACATCCACATTGTCAGGCTTGGTCCACATATCTTGCACTAAGGGGTTCTGTGTACACCTCTGAACTGTCCAGAGTGAGTCAAAATGTCCACATATATTAGCCAATATCTCTGCTGTAGTCCACAGGAGCATTACGTGCTAGCAGCGGTACTGTACTATGATGTCCTTAGGATGTCTGTCAGTAGCCAATGGCACTCATTTTAAAAGCAGATGTGACCACCCACACACACCATGTCTGTGAAGGTAATCCCTATTACAGTAGCAATAGTCTACAAATATACCTACTATGCACACCTGACATCCCCATGCACTATGGAGTTGGGACTATAGGTGCTGAGGTATGGCTACACTCCATGTTCAGGACATATGGTGAAAATATATGTATATATAATTATCCAGATATCTATTATATATATATATATATATATATATATATATATATATATATATATATATATATATATAAACACCCAGATATATACATGTACAGAGCAATATTTGTCTACAGTTCTACAAATGGGCTGTGAGTATATCACACTGCCATTCCTACCATCAGTCCCCTGCTGTTGTATCCCCCACACATACAGTGGGGCTGGGGCCATATATGTGTGGGCTTCACCTACACAATACATGTGTGCCCTTATGCACTCCAGAGGCCAGTGTATGTAACAGTGTCCCTGTATTATTGAACCTGGGGGGATGCACCATAAATAACCAAGGCTGTTACAACATGTGGGGGTATCAGGGATGACCTGCTTTAAGGTATCTGGATGTACATTACCATACAATTCACCTATATTTAAATTAGTTACATAAATTGGGTTACTGCAAGCCAATTACTTCCTGCTATACAGACTGTTCTGTTTGTCAGTGTGCTTGTGATGGTGTCAGTTATGCCTTGTTATGTAACAGTTACATCCCATTGTGTCAGCTGAGGTCTTTACCACCTAGTGATTGTGTACAGAGTGTAGATATAGGTTGCTGAACTATACACCTGCATTACTTACTTTTGATTGTTTGGTATCCTGTGACCAAGTCTGTCTTTACTATTGTAGTATTTGAAGGGCTTGGCCTGGACAGAAACATTTGTAAACCTTTCCAGACTACTGTATTAGTATAACTGTTTCACAGTTGTATTACTCTGTTTATATGGATGTCAATGTCTGAACAGCTATATGTCATGGCATATACCACTGTAATAGTACACAAATAAATGTTTACCATTTATGCAAACCTGTGTGTGGTGTTATATCCTATGACCTCTCTGTGGGTATATGTTGTAGGCAACGACTGTGATTTATATGGGTGGCTCACACAGTGTCCAGCTGTTAAGGTGTTAACTGTAGGCATAGTGGCTGTTCCATATTGTGTGCCCCTTCTACATATGTATCTTACTGTACATTTCTCTGCATGTGTATGTGCAGTCACATAAATATCTATCTATCTATATATATATATATATATATATATATATATATATATATATATATATATATATATATGCATATATGTGTCTGTGTATATATATCCTAGGGATGCTGATAGCTTCCACATTGTACATTTCCTATGGAAGCCAGACTGTACTGCATGATATGTTACCAATACCAGCCTGACATCATTCAGGTGGGATGTAGTACTGTTAACATCTTGTGCCCATGTCATGTCAGGTCCTGGTTATGGGCTCTGTAAAAACTGGTAGTGTATTGCAGGGCGGATGTGTTTGGCTGTGGGGGGGGGGTATACATATTTGTACAAGATGTATATTGTTTGGGGCCTCTCAGCCCCATTAACGGTGCATGTGGACATATATGTTTTAGTTATTTTCACAAATATATGTCCGTATATATATATATATATATATATATATATATATATATAGATATAGATATATCTGCTTACATAAATATAACTATGTCCGTATATACCTACATTGATATATATATATATATATATATATATATATATATATATATATATATATATATATATATATAATATATATATATACATATACATATATATATATCTGCTTACATATATATAACTTGCTGTATATATTTAGACATATAGATGTAGATATATATATCTGTAAATGTAGGCATTTGAATGTATATATATCTACATATATAGATATGTTGTATCTGTCTAGATTTGAATATATTTATACCCACATACATCTACATGTTGGAATACATTCTCTGTATTGTTGAATGACTGGGATAGATGATATGTTTGTGAATACAGTAGTGTTTTGTAAATCTGACATGGCTTAGGGGTAAAGCACTTTGTCTATGGTGTTCAGGGTCCTGGGTTTGAGCCTTGCGGAGGCTGTTTATTTTGTTGCTGGGCAGAACAAGGGCCGTTGGATACAGAGTGATTAAGGCACTTTTGAGCAGTAGTAAGCGAGTTTGCATGGGTCTGTGTGAAGGAAAGCACTGCTAACTTCTGGTTACAGTCTCTTGTACTCAGCTTCTAAATTGCTTGACCAGTGTAGACATTGCCTACCTCTGTTGAAACAGGCTTAAACCCGCTTAGTGCTGCTTAAAAGTGCTTACTTCTGCTTACCCCTGAGCTAATTTCTTTAAAAGAAACGAAAAAGGGGCTGATAGGAAAGTGGTGAAAAAAGGGGCACAAAGAGGGGAAGGCAGTAGGGAAACTAGCCAGATGTGTGCAGGAAAGGTGTAGGGAAGGCTCGTAGCTGCCCAGTTCTTCTACAGCAACAGCTGTGCATATATACTGAATTTGGAGGTAGATTTGGACACTCAAACCCCTGGGAGGGGGTGAGGACAACAATAATAAGCTGTGATGCCAATTAGACCAGATTACATGTGTCCAGTGGACATGTGTGTGAAATGGACAGCTATGTATGGGGCAAGATTTTTTTGTTGGAACAGATTGCCCTTTTTTTTTTCATGTGAGAGTGGGATGTTGGGGAGGGGTAGTAGGTATATTTGGGGAGGCAGGTTGGGTAGGTTAACAGACAAGACAAACAAGACACATACAGGGGTGGTATATGACACATGTGGGGGTAAGCACCTTGATGGGGAGGGGTGTTGTGAAATCAAAAGCCCATTAGCCCCCTAGTGGAAACAGTGGGACTAAGGTCCCCACCTATGGGCAGTCACCACGGCACCTTCACAGCCCTGATGGTGGCTGTGCTGGGGGCTGAGTCACACAGCATGAATGACACACTAGTTGCAACATGCGGCCCTCGAGCTGGCGTAGAAGATCACCAAGCTGCTGGCTGATCTCTCTACACACCACAACCCCGACCCGGTGACAGGTGCCTGTCTGTGCCCACTCTCAGGAGGGGGAATGAGCCCCATCCTCTGAGACAGTTCCACCCGAAGGTGGTGCAGGAGCAACAGACAGAGAGCTTCCAGGTTGGGCCCCAGACATGCTGGTACCCGGTGCCACGGCCAACTGAAGTGGGACAGGTGGGTCCGCTGGGACCGGACTTCCCAAGCATGCTATAGTGTTTAGATTACATCATCATATGTGGGTTAGTAATAGTCAACACATTCCAGGGTTAGGTATGACAGCATTCATAGATATACCTTTTAACCCAGACACCAGATATGGAACAGGTGCATAGCAAACAGAACGCATGCATATATGGGACCACAGTCGTAATAAGAACAGCATGCAGGTACATTGATGGTACCATGCCACCAATGTTGGAATAATTCAATATAGCATATGCATGGGAACCATGAAAATATTTATCAAACAATTGGGCATTATCAGAGTCATTACATACCAGTTGGGGTGGGTATGTTGATTGCTGTTGGAGATATGGTGGGGGGAGAGAAGGATGTCAATTAACAACTAGTATATTCCTGTAGTCCACATTACTTTTCTAGTCAGTGCTGTTATCTGTACCTTACAAGTCTTACTACACTACCCTACAGCCTTAGTTTGGACAGTCATATGGCTGTCATCATCTTTGCACATGAACTGGTTTTACCTGTCGTATACACCTCTTACCTGGTATACCTGTGGAGGGAATGTTTGTTAACGCTAACTAACTGTTTCTACACATACTCCCAGATTCTGGGTTGATGTTGTGAACATAGCTATCAATCTCTGTCTGCACAGACTCTGGCCATGTGTTGACCACATGCTGGTGTGCCAGGACATATCTAGAATATTGCCCTCTCCCACCTTTAGGGACCTGACACACACATATGCATGCTTTCCTGCACAGTTATATTATGTAGCACAGTGTGGGTGACAGTGATCAGTGATACTTTATTATTCAGAGAAACTGCAACACTCTCAATTCCCTACAATACCAGTGTGAACAGTACCAGTACAGGTTATAATGGTCTTTATTTCTCAGCACAGTGTTTGTATCCGATGTACCTGTGGGAACAATGTTTGTTAGCACTACCTGACTGTTGCCACACAAACTTCCAGATTACAAATTAGTATTATGCACATACGACTCACTCTGTTACTGTACATACTCTAGTCACAGCTTGACAAGATGGGAGTGTAGACAGGACATACTTTAAATATTACTCTCCTAACAGTTTTGGGGGTTGCTACAGTGACAGGTTCATTCTCATAGATGTTTGACAATCACTTGTATTCCCTGTTTGCTGGCTAAACATCTGGGATCATGCCACAGACTTACCAGGGGGACGGGTGACAAGCAGCAGATACGGGCCCATATACTGGACATTCTGGCCTCATCTGTACAGTCATGTAGTATGATTCTGTATGCAGCCTACATCCACTCCCAGGATTCAGACCATGGCTGTGTCTGCTACAACTTAAACACTGTCCATCACAGTTGTGTCTGCTATATAGATATTGCTGTATATCTCCTAACTGCTTTTTGTCGTATTAATCCCCTATGCTTTTGCATTCTGACCTTGTATTACAGGGTCTATATTAGAAGACCAAAAACACATTTTTTTGAATGCGTCTTGGGCGAACTGAAAAGGCTGAAAACGTAAAATATCGAAGTGGGTGTTAAGCAAATTCTTTCCCTGGGAAAGAATTTGCTTGGTTGCTTCGGTACTTTGCCATTTTCGGCACTGTAGTGTGGTCTTGGAGTTGATAAATTTAAGTAGGGGGGTGTGGGGGGGGGGGGCAAAGCCCCCTCACTTAATGTAATGTTTAAAATTGATTATTTAATTTTTTTTGTTGGAACAGCGATTGTTTTCCCTTGGAAAAAAATCGCTGTTCTGACACATCGACATTGTAAGCTTTCGCTTACATAGGGTCGATCAATCATCGTTCGCTTTTTTAAGCGTTCGGTGAATTAATATAGACCCCTGTTACAACACTCTTATACAGACCTCCCAGACAGTAATATTTTGTAGGACAGTGTGGGTGACAGTGATGTGTAATACCTCATTATTCAGAGCAACTGCATCAGTCCCAATGCCATACAATATCAATGCAAACAGTACCAGTACAGGGTATTATTCTTGTATTTCTGGGCACAGTGTTGGTATCTGGCAGACCTGTGGGAGAAATGTTTGTTAGCATTGCCTGAATGTTCCCACACAAAGTACCAGATTCCACATTACTATTATGCACATACATCTCACTCTGTTACTGTACACATTCTGGCCACAGCTTAACAAGTTGGGGTGTAAATGGGGCATATGGACATAAGGTTTTGGGGAGTTGCTAGTGTGCCAGCTTTGTTCTCATAGATGTGTGTCAGTCAGTTGTATTTCCTGTTTGCTGCCTATACATCTGGGGTCATCCCACTGATTTCCCAGGGGGACAGGTTGATAGGCAACAGATATGGGCCACTTTACTGGACATTCTGGGCATATCTGTACAGATGTGGGGTATGATTCTGTATGCAGACTACTACCACTGGCAGGATTCGAGCCATGGCTGTGTGTACTAAACAAACTAACAGTGCACATCTCATGTTGCATGTGCTATTTGGGTTTTGTTGCCTGCATTTTCCCTGTTTTCTGTCTATGTGTCTCTCAGTTGTGCTAAATGGCCTGTGGGGGTTACACCAGTCATATAAAGGCATTACTACACATTCCATTTATGGTGCATGGTGGATGGTGTGGGTAACAGTGCTTAATACAACAGTACTACTACATGATTGCAAATCTACATTACCATATAATACCAGAGTATACACATGCAGTCCAGCAGTTAGACCTTTATTGTCTGGCTGTTACACTTTTATTTATATACATACTATATGAGACTCTTGCTGCCATATTCTCCAGTGTATGCAGTACTTGTCTTGAACAATATAGGTTTATACAGACAATTTATTTACTACTATTTTTAGTTTTATTTCCTATGACAGTAAATGCATGAGTATTACTGACTTGCCTCACATCGCAACCTCGCCAGGCGATTGACACGGGCCTCCTGGTTCATGGCCCGCTCCATTGCAGCTGTGGGGGACATAACAGGAATATTTAGCCATACCTATCCATGATATACCTGAGCTGGCAATTATTACACACATAGTGGCGTGATACACACAACTGGAGCATCCCCTGCTGCTCTAGCTTCTTGGATCCACTGGTCCAAGAGGTCCCCCTTACGCCGCTTCAGGTCGGCATAGTGATGCCTCACCTGCTCACCAGTTCGGGGTATGCCAGTGGCACTGGTGAGGTTAAGAGGGAGATAGTCCCAGGCCTCTGCCTTATATTGGGAGCCCTGGTACTGTCCCTGCACCAGTCTCTGATCATGGTCTTTGATGAGGAGTCCTGCCATTACTCTGGACTCCTGGATGCACCAGCGCTGTGCCCGAAAGTGCACACCTTCTCTCCTTATTGCCATTGTGCCTGCAAGGGGAAGCTACAACCAGTTATGAGATGTATTCTTGCCTCTTGGGTTTAAGTAGGGCTGATTTCCCACACTTTTCCATGATTGGCTGGTTTTGAAAAGGCTAGGCTATGGGCAAACCTGCTTAACTGGGGTTGGCATTGTTTAAAGGGGTATAAGACTGGGCACATTGAGTTAGCTGGCCTACACATTGCTTACACCTCCTAAGCTGGCCTGTGCAATGCTTACCGTTGCTTACATTAGACTTTGCATTATAATTCCTTTTTGGCATTGAGTTATTCATTACACCTTATATTTATACCTGGTATCCATGATTCATGTGTATGTACACTGTATGGGGTCCTTGTGTTTTATTGGGAACTTCAACACTCTATTACAATTACACCTGACTTCTGGGCTTACTGTTTACTCCAGTTCACATATTTATGTTATGTAGTTGGTTAAGGCACATATAGGTTCATAGGTAAGTTCTAGGCTATCTGCCCAAGGGCATCTATAAGCCTAGGCAGAATGTGTTGGCTTTTGTCGCCCCCTTAGATTAGTTCCCTGTGCCTCTGTCCAGCAGAGCCATTAGTCCCCTGTGCCTCTGTCCAGCAGAGCCACTGCAGTGATCCCCGGGGTAAATTTTCTGTTTCCCATTCACTCGTCAAGGCTTCTCTTGAAGAGTGTTAGTGAGGGGCTTTGCCTAATGTAGATTGGAATCCTGCTCCAAAGCATGGGGAGTCTCTGGGACAGGAATCTATCCCTCCAGCACGTCCTATTTATTGTTGTGGTGAGGTTTAGATCCCTAGAGTGTGTGGCTCTCAGGGAGTTGTTTTTCTTTAGGTGGAGCATGTCCATCAATTCTAGGTTGGACATGGCCTTGTATGTCAGGCAAAGATCACCTCTGAATAAGCAGTATGCAACCGAGTACAGCTGGAGTTTCTTCAGTCGGGCTGCATAGGGCATCTGTTTGAGGCCAGTAATCATCTTGGTGAGGTACTTCTGTGGTCTTTCCAACTGTTACAGGTGTCTTGTAAGGTACATCCCAAATGGAGCATTGTACTCTATGATGGGTCTGATGAGTGATGAGTAGAGGGGCGCAATAACCTCTTTTGTTCTAGATGCGAACCCTTTTGTGATTAGGTGGGTCACATAGAAGGACTTTCTAACCACCTTGGCAATATGATTATCAAAAGAGAGATTACCATCTACTTGGGTCCCCAGATCCCTTATTACATTTTCTGTATTTAGGGGACTACCACGTATGTGGTAGTTCATGGGTACTTTGTTTTTTTCCAAAGGGGATGGCTATGCACTTTTTGGCATTTAGCTTGAGACCATGATTTTGACACCAGGTATCCGTCTCAGTGAGACCCTTCTGGAGGATGTCTACCTGTGTACTGATTCTTTTCACAGGTTCAGTTTGGTTTTACTATGGTGAAGACTTGTTTGCTGATGCCTCATTCTTCTTTAGTTCTGTGATGGCTTGGTGGTTAACTACTGTGACTGTAGTGTATAGGATCCTAGGTTTGAGACCTGCATGGCTGCTTATTTTGTTGATGGGCAGAACAAGGGCTGTTGGATACAGAGTGATTACGGCACTTTTGAGCATTTGAAAGCGGGTTTGTGTGAGAGTAAACAGTGCTAACTCCTGGTTACATATGCTTACAGAGAGTTAGATTCAGAATTGCTTAACCTGTGTGCACATTGCTTACCCCCGTGCAAACAGGTTTAAGCTCGCTTACTAGTTCTTAAATATGCTTACTACTGCTTATTGGTGCTTAAACCTGCTTATTTGTGGTTTATTCATTATGACACTGACACCTCACATGTGCATTTACTGCAGTACTCCAGTTCATAAATATATGTTATTTAGTGGGTTATGCAACAAAAATATTAGTCATAACGTGCTTTGCCATGGAAAATTGAATGTACTGCAGTGGGACTCGAACCATGAATGCCTGCGCATAAGGTGAATGCTCTGCCTACTACACTATTGCTATGCTGTTTCATTTGTATATATCTTCCTTGTTATCCTCTTCCGCCATTTAAGCTGCATTGACTGTAGCTAAGCGATGGGCACACCTGCGCACCTATGGTTAGCTTTAATCAGATTTAAAAAAAAAAACGGGTTTGTTCATTTTATTTCTGTATACTTTTTGCTGTTGTATATGAGGGAGGCTGTTGGTAGGGATATGCTGACACCTATGAGCAGTCTTGTTCATTTCTTACCCCTTTCTGCTGTTCTTCATTGTGAGGGTGTATATATTCTGAGAGCTCTGTTCTCAGACATGCCCCCTGCACTCTTACATGCTCCGTGTAAGATTAGGAGCTCAGGCAGCGCTCCTCATTACTATGCATGGCGCACTGCCGTCCCGCTCCTAAATGTCCACCTCCGTGCAGGATTAAGCTAGTTCTGCATGGAGGAATAGTAAATCCGGGGGCTTGTGTACATATTTTGCTACACAAGTTTCCTCTTTACTCAAAAATAATTTTTGTGTACATAGTACTATGTTGTTTGATCTGTATAATCTCGAGAGCTTTTCACCTCAGATCTCCACTAAAAATGGGCTTTTGGCCAATTTGAACCAACCCAGTTAACAAATTTCAAATAAATAAATAAAAAAATAAAGAATCCTCCCTATGCCAGACTGTATTTTTGTCAGCAATATCGCCATGCTCCAAAACATGAACCTCAAGATCGATGCTGCCCTGGTCACCCTATGATTTATAAATTTATGAGCTGTTTTTAACACTGCTGCTTTCAAAGATCATTCCCAGGGATAATGCTGATATTCTCAAAAAATAGACCATGACTGTATGGGGATGTAACTACTGTAATAATATCAAATCGATCAGCATTGTATATAACAAAGTCCACTTAGGCACCTTACCTATATCATCATTATCCTCCAGATGAATTATCCAGCACATTACCACAGTATCATCATCTGATCCTAGATATCTATATCTATATCCATTCCTTAACAGATCTCAAGTGTCAGGATCCAGATCAAAATAATTTTACAACCCCCAACTCTTAACTATTCAGCGCAACATTATCTAATGGAACTCAGAAAGGGTTTGAAAGTCATCTAGCCATCCTTTAATCACCTCAGTTGACTGTCTTTTATGTACATCTGAAGATGTCTGTTCTAAATGAGTTGTTTGTCTTTCGGCTTCTCCCGGTTAGGGGTCGCCACAGCGGAACTCCGGTCCGCTAATGATTGGCAGTTGATTTTCTCGAACACCGAGGTGCCAGCTCGATGTCCAACCTTCAACGAAGGCACACCCATTTATGCATGTCTTTTGAATGCCACCCAACCACAGGGAAGACATGCAGACTCCACAAAGAAGGCACTCCCCGCACTCCAGCCAAGAATCGTACAGGAGAACCTCTTGCTGGGAGGCAACAATGCTATCGCTGCACCACCGCAGGTATCTCTGTTCTAAATGAGTGAGAGGAATAACATTTTCCCAGTAGGTCTTGATTATTAAAGCATACTGTAATATTCTTGGCTGGAGTGCAGGGAGTGCCTTCTGTGTGGAGTCTGCATGTCCTCCTGGCAGTTGAATGGGCGTTCGGAAGACATGCGTAAATGGGCATGCCTTCATTGAAGGTTGGATGTTGAGCTGGCACCTTGGCATTCATGAAAATCTACTGCCAATCATTAGCGGACCGGAGTTTCACTGTGGCGACCCCTAACCAGGAAAAGCTAAAAGACAAACAACAACAACAACAACTGTAATAGGGAATCCAAATCGTTAGGGACCTTGGGTATCACACCTGAAAACTCAGATACCAACTTATCCTCCCCTTTAGTGGATGATAGAGCTTGCTACGTAAGTATCTACCTAACTGGACAAACCACTGGTGAAGATATCTTGCTAATATCACTTGGTGCCCTTCACCCCCTCCTGATCTCTCTCAGACCTTCCAATCCAGACGAACTTGGTATCATCAACGACATTCAAATCTCCCCACCTCAGACTCCCCAATATTTCCATAACCTGAAAAGTACCTGCATAAACACATTTAGCAACATTTCACATGGCATAAGTAGAATAATCCAGCACTGCACAGTGAATGCCCCTCAGAATAACCATTAACAGAGTCTTCCCAATGAGCCACAGTGTGTCTTTAGTAAATGCTCTCAATCTGTCCCAGCACTTCACTAATCTAACAATATACCAGCCCTTAGCAATATCCTTCAGACAAAGTTGAAAAGTCTTAGTGCTTATCTGGCAAACTCAGAGCCCCTAAGTGTATTCTGAGTGCCATTGCCTTTTCCCCATTTTCCCATCATGTCATTAAATAACCTGCTATTAGCTAGACTAATAAAGATCTCTCCACCATTGATAAAGACCCTTAAAACATCCAAAATGTCCGGAGTTCTGCCCCATAAGCTTTTTTTTTTAGAATGGGCTCCTAAGAATTGCACAACAATGCCCCTGTTACGCCTTGACAATCATCTGCAGCTCTTCCAGGATGTGTGCATCGTACTCTTGTGATTCTGAGGCTAAACAAAAAAAACTGAGAATCTGTAAATGAGAGAGGCTATCAGCTAGAATACTTACTTTACCAGGAATATGCTCAGCGGTAAATGATGCCTTTATCTGAATGCTATGCAAAGGCTATAACTTGAGTTATGAGTGCATTCATTTTGATCTTGAAGACTTCTTAGCCATTACTTTCACCACCATCTGATAAACGAAATGAAATATGACCCACCTGTTGCTCAACTTATCCTGCCACACCACAAATAGGCATAACGTCCAGGAAAGGACTATCCCTTCTTTTGTCTTATGACCAACTGACAGGCCAAGGAGTGGATAATCACATCCTTTGAAACAGGCTTCCCATGCAATGAGTCCCCAGCTGCATTAGTGTACAAATGAAGAGCATCTGCTGTCACAGATTCTTATTGCCATATGGCTACCCCCATTAAATTACATTAAATAGAAGTCCCACAATCATACGTCTTCCTTCTCTCATCTGGTCCATCTCACTCTGCTGCAGTTTTTGGTACCCACCATTCAGCATATTAGTAAATGATCTCTTTAAAACACCCTACTAGTGGCAACTGCTTTACATGCAAAGTTGAAGTGCCCCAGGATCTTTATTACCTCCCTAATCCTCTTCTTCTTAGCCAACTAGAATTTCTCAATTGTTGCCTTCAAACAGTTCAGCATTACCATAGGCAGACAGAAAGACAAATACACCAAATCAACTTCTATCCCCAAGATCAATGATGATTTTCCCAGCCCTTCTTCCCTGTAATACACTAATGGCATCCCCATGTCCTGGAATAATTCAACAAATATATATATATACTTCCTTTCATACACAGATAACCATCACCCCATTCAAATAAATCATCAAAGTAATGGGCTGCCCTTTGACTCAGTGCCAGCACCAATGAATAGCTTTACTGAATCTTTCGAAAGTAGCACATGCCATGGTACAGACCATTACCATTGCATTATTGAAATAGAGTTTCCCTCAAACTGCACACTTAACAAAGGCCAGTCCTCCTAACAACCCAGTAAGAGCCAAACAGCTAACTCTACATCCAGCTTTTCCAACCATGGGTACCCAAACTGCCAAATGGTCTTGTTACATAATCTAAAGATACATACTGCACTTTGACCTCCTGCTTGTTAATTTTCTCATTCACTAAGGTACTCTAAGGATAGGACAAGTAATGAATTACATGGTATTCACCTTGCCTCCTCCTAGTAACCAAGCCCAAGGGGGAAATTCTGAAGACATTAAGGGGAAGAGTCTCATATTCATAAGTTACCCTCCCTGCTGTCACCTCATTGTTCAGCAATCCCAAGTCTACTTTTCCCACAACAGATCTTAAATCCTTACATAGGTCACCATTTAGCCATTATTGGTGTAAAATGAACAATCTCATAAAACTCTCCAGTAACTCTTGAGCCACCTGGCGGTGAGGATAGTTCTGTAACAACTTATCTAGCAAGTCTGGCCTAATGGGAGAAAGAAGTGCTCTGCATTTGTTTAAAGCCTTGAAAGTAGGTCCTTCCTCAAGCATCCCAAAAAGCACCCCTGCCTCGAACAGCTTGCACCATGGTGGAACCCAACCACCTAAAATTATGAGATGACCCAAGATGCAGATTCCATGCACTGGCTACTTTCCTAGCCCAGCATCTCAAAGCTGGGTGTCCAGTCCCATATAGTGAACAGATGTAAACAAATCTGTATGCTGACCAGGCAGACTTTCCTGAAGTAAAGCCCAGCAATCCTTGTGTTTAGTTCCCTGCTTATCACCAACACCCACAACAGCTGGTCTTGGCCTATTAATCAGCACTCCCAGCCTGGTGTTGCTGTGTGTCTCATCCCATCACAATGACTTGTCAACTGTTCTCATTTTCCAAAATCTCTGGTCACACCAGAGCCACACCAACCCCGACTAAGCCTTTAGGCCTCCTTTAAATTCGGAAAATATGCTCAATAGTGGTAAGGCATACTGCAATTACCTTTCGATAATTACCACTATAAAATGAACAAAACTGACAGCCCAATTGTCCCAGGTCTTAGATATGAACTGTTCATCTCTTGCCTAACAATGCTAATATCAACACCAGGTCCTTAGCCTGGGGCATCTCAGCTTACATAGTATGCTGGATCCCATCAATATGCACAAGACTGAAGATGTCAATGAATTTACCACACCAATTTTTTTCTTTAAACGACATAGGGACAGTGGCGGCTGGTGACTTCAAATCACAGGGGGGCTGCAGGAGATGCTGAATGGGCGGGGTCAAAGGGAAGGGGTGTGGTCAACCATAAAGGGGAGGAGCTATGCACAAAACCACAAAAAAACTAACTTTAATTAAATACGCTGCCCTGGGTGGCAAACCATCATTATGAAAGTCCAATCAAGACAAAAATAAGTGTAGAAGAATAAAAATATTTCAATGCATTGGCTGCATGACAGCTTACTTAATATCTAGATGGAAACAAAAGGTTGTGAGGCATGAAAAATAAATTACTTTTAAATACATTACTGGAATGCCAGTCAAAATCAAGTATAAGAAAACCAGAAGCACTCAACTCAAACTACTTCTCCTTGCACTGCAGTTCTAATTATAATATATTCAGCTTTATTAAAGTACCAAGCAACATGCTGAAAGTAGAAATCTATGTGATGCCCCACTTGTAAAAATGTTTCTTATCCAAAAAGACCTGCTGCCTGACAACGTTTCATGGGGAAAACATGATAAAAGTAAAAAATGAAAAGCAAACAAGAAACAAGCTCAAGATACATTACTTAAAGGATTACTGTACAGGTTATGGACCACACATGATTGGCATTCTGTTTAGTTTACGGGTAAAGCCTGTAGAGATGACTGGAAGTCTCCAACAAGTGTAATGAGCTTTTTAAAATAATGGAATCCTGTCCTTTAATACCCAAGGCTTATACATTATCTAGTCAAGTATTCTCTGCATGGCAACAACAGAAAGGCTTTCAATGTTGGCAATTCTTTAACAGTATGCTTATTAAAGCTTACTTGCATCTTACAATGTCAGACAAGCTTACCTTATGGTCATTAAAGCATTGCTACTTAAACACAGAGCAACAGGCACTTTGAGTAATAAGCATAAATCAACAGTACAAAAATATGACAGAAACCAGACCATTCTGCAAAATCAAGGACAGATGAAAAGCCACTGTAGTACTTATGCAGTGTGTCCTCCCATCCAAGGTAGATACAACTACTCCTTGCCTTGCTTGGACACATCCAGAGTCACTACATGGGGAGTGGGGTGCAACAAGCATGTCACAATTTGAAATCTCTCTGGCTGACTGTGATGGCCCTGACACATTTGTCATACCTCTCAACTTCAAGAGCAAGAAATCTGGACAAAGCCATACACAGAAGTGGGACAAAGGCACAACAAGAAGGACAATTTTAAATATTGCTCTAATAAACTTAGAAAGATAATAGAATAGGTCTTGCATTAGTATGAATTTTCTGAAGGGTATAAAATCTGAAACTCAAATGTCTGTCATTTTCTAACTTCAGTCTTTAGTGATTTGTCACTAATTTGCCAAAAAACACAATTTTATGAAAAATGGACCAAAAATGTGATGCAAAAATATAAAATAGACACACAATACAGCTTCTACCTGTCAAAGAAGGGACACTTTAATATTAGTACTGCTACCTTGAGCAGCTGACAAAATAAAAGAATCTACATGCATTTCAAGTAATCTATAACTTTGATTATTACAGTTATTTCTTAATTGTAAACCCTCCATGTTTTCTTCCAAAATTGCTATTTTGCGGAGGGATTATTAGGGGAAGAGCAACATTTTGAGCCAAAAATTGGGGACAGTTGAGAGGTTGGCTATGCCTAATTCTATAAAGCAATTTATTTGCATGTAATGCAGTAAATCTGAACAAGGCCAAATATATTGGGGGCACATATAAACAGTACTAAAAATTGCTCTTGTATAAATTGAGACAGTTGATAGAACGGCTCTTACTTTAACATGCATTTTTATGAAGGTTATGAAGTCTGAAACTTATTATTTAGTGACTTCTGGCAAATCATTTAGGAATTAAAACTACAAATTTTATGAACAACAAACCAAAAATAAGAAGCAAAAATCTATTCATTCTTTGAAAATCTGGACAGTTGGGAGGTATAGTTCAGCTGGGCCTGTCTGAGTTTGCTGCCCTTCCCCCCCTGACAAAATAATGGTTGAACTGGAGCCTCTGCAGCCATTCCAATTAACCATTACTTGGCTATTTCACTCCATTTACCATAAACACTAATGTGCATACTGCTTTACTTCAATGATTGGACTTCATTTGAATGTTTTATTTTGTATTTTACAGCACAAACATTAAGTAATCTGTTAAACAAAGCAATGCAGTCTCACAATGAAAACTTAGCATTAAAACATCTCTGCCCTTGAAACTCACATTCATTGAAACAGCATTGAAACCTACATTCAAAGAAAATACATTTTGCCAGTGGCAGATAAAGATTAATTTTGGGCTGTTTTCGAATCATAGGCCCCTTGCATATGAAACATACATGTGCTCTTTGATACACCTTCCTCATTGTACTAAAAATTATATTCCTTGTACAATACAGTACACTTGTTAGAGGGTGTTTTAAATTTGTTTTGAACATTTTTCCAGTAAGCAATGAAACAAAACATATGCACCCATAATGGCAAAACTGCCCAGTTGAGAACATTTATCATAAAAAGTCTACTCAGACTTCCACAGTCCACCATTATTAGTAAATATACACAATTCTACAGTCCACCATTATTAGTAAATATGCACAATTCCACAGTCCACCATTATTAGTAAATATGCACAATTCTACAGTCCACCATTATCAGTAAATATGCACAATTCTACAGTGCACCTTTATCAGTAAATATGCACAATTCTACAGTCCATATTCAGTGAATTCAGTTCTTGCCATAGCTGTCAACCTTAGCACAAAAACCTGGACGAAGCCAATAATGGGGAATACAGTCCCAAAAATAGGGACAAATTTAAAATATTCATCTTATAAACTTAGAAAATTGCTAGAAAAAAGGTTGTGCTACTATGTATTCTGAAGAACATGAAGTTTGAAATTCAAATGCCGGTCAATTCTACTGCGGACAGAACAAAAACAATTTTCAGCAGAGACGCAGGGATTAATACTGCAGACACGTCTTTGTAAAATGGCAGGGCATCAGAGCAAATCCACACTAACACAGGCAGGAGATGCAGACTCCAAACAGAAGCCACCCCAACCAAGAATCAAACCAGAAAACCTATAGCTGTGAGGCAACAATACTACCACCGCACCATCAATTATGCAAGGAATTAAACATTCAGAAACCTGAAGTCTGAAATTCAAATGCCTGTCAATTTTACTGCGGACAGAACAAAACCAATTTTCAGCAGGGATTAAAACTGCAGACACGTCTTTGTAAAATGGCAGGGCACCAGAGCAAATCCACACAAACACATGGAGGAGATGCAGACTCCACACAGAAGCCACCCCAACCAAGAATCAAACCAGAAAACCTATAGCTGTGAGGCAACAATACTACCACTGCACCATCAAATCTGCAAGGAATTAAACATTCAGAAACCTGAAGTCTGAAATTCAAATGCCTGTCAATTTTACTGCGGACAGAACAAAAACAATTTTCAGCAGAGATGCAGGGATTAATACTGCAGACACGTCTTTGCAAAATGGCAGGGCACCAGAGCAAATCCACACAAATACAGGAGGAGATGCAGACAGAAGCCACCCCAACCAAGAATCAAACCAGAAAACCTATAGTTGTGAGGTAACAATACTATCACTGCACCATCAATTATACAAGGAATTAAACATTCAGAAACCTGAAGTCTGAAATTCAAATGCCTGTCAATTTTACTGCGGACAGAACAAAAACAATTTTCAGCAGAGACGCAGGGATTAAAACTGCAGACACATCTTTGTAAAATGGCAGGGCACCAGAGCAAATCCACACAAACACAGGCAGGAGATGCAGACTCCAAACAGAAGCCACCCCAACCAAGAATCAAACCAGAAAACCTATAGCTGTGAGGCAACAATACTACCACCGCACCATCAATTATGCAAGGAATTAAACATTCAGAAACCTGAAGTCTGAAATTCAAATGCCTGTCAATTTTACTGCGGACAGAACAAAACCAATTTTCAGCAGGGATTAAAACTGCAGACACGTCTTTGTAAAATGGCAGGGCACCAGAGTAAATCCACACAAACACATGGAGGAGATGCAGACTCCACACAGAAGCCACCCCAACCAAGAATCAAACCAGAAAACCTATAGTTGTGAGGCAACAATACTACCACTGCACCATCAAATCTGCAAGGAATTAAACATTCAGAAACCTGAAGTCTGAAATTCAAATGCCTGTCAATTTTACTGCGGACAGAACAAAAACAATTTTCAGCAGAGATGCAGGGATTAATACTGCAGACACGTCTTTGTAAAATGGCAGGGCACCAGAGCAAATCCACACAAATACAGGGAGGAGATGCAGACAGAAGCCACCCCAACCAAGAATCAAACCAGAAAACCTATAGTTGTGAGGTAACAATACTATCACTGCACCATCAATTATGCAAGGAGTTAAACATTCAGAAACCTGAAGTCTGAAATTCAAATGCCTGTCAATTTTACTGCGGACAGAACAAAAACAATTTTCAGCAGAGACGAGGGATTAAAACTGCAGACACATCTTTGTAAAATGGCAGGGCACCAGAGCAAATCCACACAAACACAGGCAGGAGATGCAGACTCCAAACAGAAGCCACCCCAACCAAGAATCAAACCAGAAAACCTATAGCTGTGAGGCAACAATACTACCACCGCACCATCAATCATGCAAGGAATTAAACATTCAGAAACCTGAAGTCTGAAATTCAAATGCCTGTCAATTTTACTGCGGACAGAACAAAACCAATTTTCAGCAGGGATTAAAACTGCAGACACGTCTTTGTAAAATGGCAGGGCACCAGAGCAAATCCACACAAACACATGGAGGAGATGCAGACTCCACACAGAAGCCACCCCAACCAAGAATCAAACCAGAAAACCTATAGCTGTGAGGCAACAATACTACCACTGCACCATCAAATACGCAAGGAATTAAACATTCAGAAACCCTTAAGTCTGAAATTCAAATGCCTATCAATTTTATTTAACATTTTTTAATCAGGACAGTCTGACTTGGAACAAATAAACAAATTTTCAGCAGAGGCCCAGGAAGAAATAATGCAGACATGTCTTTGTAACATGGGAGGGCACAAAAGCAAACCCACACAAACACAGGGAGAAGATACAAACCCCACAAAGAAGGAACCCCAGACAAGAATCAAACCCAAGAACCTGCAGCTGTGAGGCAACAATGCTACTACTACACCATCAAATATCAAGCATTGCAACATTTACAAACCACAGATATTATGAGGAACAGATCAGATCGAATATGAGGTAAAAATCTGAATTTTTTTTACAAATGGTGGTGGGTAGGGAACTCAAGTCTTTAACACCTGCATACAGGGTACAGGGTTCAAGCCTGAGGCATTCCCTACCACACCACCATAAGCACCTGGGGCATTTTCACACACACACACACACACACACATGACGACGAGATCCCTAAGGCTCTGTCCCGAGTCCCTGCTGCTCCTCTTGCAGTCCGGACGCGTCCCATAATCCTGGCGGGTCTGTGCACTTTTGTGTCCCCCTATGGGGACAGCCGGGCTGCCTTGAGCATGCGCATAGACCGATAAGCCGGGACTCAGTCTATGCGCATGCGCGGTTTTCTTTCTTTTTTTATTTTTGAGGGGGCTGCAGTCCGGCAGCCCTATGCCACGAGCCGCCCCTGCATAGGGATATGAGCTATAATAGATGCCCCGTTTCCCACACATGTTAAACCTCATGACCCACTGTCCTCACTTGTTTCCTTTAACCGACTTTTTCAAATTCATACCTGCATTTCCAGAGTTGGCATCCCGTCCATCAAAAGAAGGCCATTGTTAAAGGCCAATGTGTCAGATTGGCCAGAATGGTTAGTCAAGAAAGTTTATTTCTAGAGGAATGCAGTAAGTTATTTGAAATGTTTTTGAGGAGGGGTTATCCTGAGGATTTTTTAACAGAAATCTTTACTGGCATCACAGGGAAGAGATCATCTGGGTTTTATACCCCCCTTCTTGGCAAGTCCCTAGTTCAAGTTGTTAATCCTGTTGATTCTGGTTTGGTATCGACCAGCTTGTCTCATGGTAAGGCCTTGATTTTGCCATTTAATTTACTATACAGAGAAATCAAGTGAATCATTAATACATTTTGGGAGATTTTTAGATGTGATGGGAATATATTTAACAAACTTGGTGAAAGACCGTTGGTGGTTTATCAAAAAGATACCTGTTTTAAAACTATGATTGAAAGAATCATGTCCAATTCATATACAGGTAGAGTAAATAAATGCAGTCACTGTTCTCAGTGTAAATTTATTTTTGAGGGTACTGAATGCTTTGTACATGGTTATGGTAAAATCAAGTACAAAAAGAGATTCAATTGTGATAGTAAGGGCATTGTTTATGTTGCTGTGTGCCAACAGTGTACTTGCTTTTACAATGGCAAAACCATCAGACAGTTTAGGTACAGGATTTATCAGCATTATTATGACATTAGTAAAAAAGATGAGCGAAATGCCCTTTATAGACATATAAAGGGTTTTCCTTTGCATTCATTTAAATTTTCTGTTTTAGATAATGTTGATGTTGACCCTAGAGGTGGTCCCCGTGATATTTTTCTAGAATTCCTGGAGCTTAGATGGCAGCTTAGGTGTAATGCTGCACGTTCTCCAGGTCTCAGTGATGTCATTTCCATTGCCAGTCTCCTCAAGCTTAAATCTATGTTTGCCATTTAAACAATTTTAAACACATATTTTTTATATATTTGTATTTTATGTGTACGGCTCATGTTGTTTTTTATATGTACTTAGGGGATTTATATATTCAATGTATTTTATATATATATATATATATATATATATATATATATATATTTATATATATATATATATATATACATTTTATATATATATTTGTTTTTTATGGTTTACAAGAAATATTTAATATGTATAGGTCATTTATTGTGTATGTTTTCATTTTTGTATTTGTTTTATAAGCATTAGACTTTTCACTTTAATTTTGTCTTTATGCATTAAGCATCCATTATTCAGTGAATTCATTATTTGGTGCTATTGACCTTAATTGGGTGGGTATTTATATGCTTGTTCAGTGTCTGGTTTGTATTCTGAGGAAGTCCAGCCATTTGGTGGATGAAAGAGCTAAATAAACTGTTTTTCCTACTGTGTTGGTGTTTTTCACAGTTGCCTTTTATATTTATATATTGTCATCTGACCTTGTTGATTAAGTGTTACTCCCATGTACCTAAGTAAAGCAAACATCTAGACCATTCATCTGCTAACTTCAGAGCAAACCATTTTTGGCTGCTTTCTCACTAAGTCTAAACATCCCCTCCTGATTCAAAGCCTCAGTAAGACCCATCAAATAGTCATCAAGTGACTGGCTATGCATGTGTATTTAAACTTATTGGAAACACTCATCATCCAACCGCATACCATATTCATAGGCAACAGTTAATCACCCCACTATTAACTGGGAAGCATACAACACCAATAGGCATGGAGATTCCTGGATTTTGTAAACACAAACTCCCTGGATCAGATTGTCAATACACCAACCATGGGTGCAGACATACTGGATATGGTCCTTACTAACATAGGAGAGTGCTACATACCACCTAGAGTAATTTCTTCTCTGGTAAGGTCATATTACAAAATGGTCTCCGATGAAGTAAAATAAAACCTTGAACCCGAGCTAATCCTGGAATATTCAGGAACTACTGTAAGGCAAACTTTCTACTATTAAATGATACACTGCCACATTTCCAAGTCCCCATAAACCCTGAGAACACTTCTGCCTATGCTGAATTGTTTACAGAAATCCCATACAAGCATGTTAGTTAATAGTTGCATAGAAGCAGATGTACCCACCAGGATGAAATATAGAACTAATTCAAAAAACAAGCCACGCTGATGAAATCACAACATCGGCAGGCTGTATATACAGAAGGAAGAAAATCATGACACAATTTAGGAGGTGCAGCACCCAGCAGGATAAAACAATCTCATCAAGCTAAACAAACAACTCAGAGGACAAATAATGTCTACCAAAGCCAACTTTGAGGTAGATTTGGCCTCCAGACCAAGAACAACCACAAGGCATGCTTTACCTATGTCTGCAACCTCAAAGGTAATACACAATTGTGTGCAGAGCTCATTGTTAATGGACCAACTTATACTAAGCCAGAAGACATAGCAAACCTGCTGGCAGACAAATTCAGCTCCAACTCTAACCCTCCCTCCCCCAGAAACTTCCCTCAGGAAATACCATCAAATATAACTCCCCCTGCTATCACTAGGGAACAGGTCTTTAAAGTTCTCTCTAAGGCCAAGAACACTGCATCAGTGAGTACAGACAGTATATCAGGGTGTGTTCTAAATAGCATGAAACATGACCTATCAGGCTTTCAGAATTGCTATTTAACTGTAGCCTCCAAACAGGCTTCATGCCTCATGAATGAAGAACAGCAACAGTCATCCCTCTACACAAAGGTGGGCTATCTACAGACAAGCCATGGAAAGAATTATCATGGGGATGATCAGTAATGACATAGGAAACCTCCAGACATTGGACCCAAACCAGTATGGTTTTGTCAATGGCAGGTCATACCTACTCAACCTAATGGACTTTTTTGAGAAGGTCACCAAAGCAATGGATGATGGCAAAATAGTTCACACTGCCTACCTTGACCTGGCCAAGGCATTTGACAGAATACCCCAGTCGGGCATTGTTAAAAAACTCAACAGAATAGGTATAATCTGTTATGTCACCTGGTGGACAGTCAGCTGGCTCACAGATAGGACCCTGGAAATTAGAACTGGGGAGTCTACCTCTACAAAGCTGACAGTCACAAGTGGAGTCCCTCAGAGAATAATCTTGGGACTGCTTCCTTTTGGCATTTACTTCTCTGAAGTCAAGGACAATATCAGTGGTCTTTGGCTAACTAAATCTGCAGATGATTGCAAATTAGGAGCTGTCACTGAATCCCACACTGACACAAATGTTCTCCAGGAGAGGCTGACAGAGACAGACAACTGGTGTCAGAGCCATAGACTAAAACTAAACACCAAAAAATGTATAATAGTATCCTTTGGAAAGTCATACACCCCTGGTAACTATCATATTGACAGCGCACTCCTAAGAGTTGGCCCAGTATTCAGAGACTTGGGGGCACACATAGACAGTAATCTAGCTTTTGACCATCTCATGTCTACAGTAGTGAGGAAATCATTCTATGTTGTGGAACTTATAAACAAAAGTATGGCATCTAAGTCCAAGGAAGTCATTGTTCCTCTGTATTTGGCATTCATCAAACCTATCATTGAGTACAATACCCCCTTTGGTATTTACCTAACCAGGCATATCCAGCAACTGGTACATCCACAGAGGTTCCTCACTAAAAGAGTACTGGACATAAGTAACATGCCCTGTGCAGACCGCCTCAAGGCCCTATCCATGTATTCTGTCTCCTACAAGTTGTTGTGGGGAGATCTGTGTCTGGCATACAAGGCATTGTCAGACCCCACCCTGATTGACTTCCTACATATCTACAAATTAAACAGCACAAAAATGACTCATTGTAAAGACTCAGACCTTGCCTGTGATATAAATAGGATCTACTGGAAAGACAGGTATATGTCCTAGAGACAACCCCTTCTCTGAAACAGGCTTCCTATCCACATTAACCAGAGTTCCTCCTTAACTAATTTCTAGTGTAGCTTGGACAATTGGATGGGAAAGAGGAAGTTCATCTCTGGTTTGGCACCTATGTCTCTAATGGACACAGATAGCCTATAAATGGTTTATCCCCCCTGGCCCCTGCTCACACTTATCAAGAGTAATAGAACTTGTCAGAGATTTGGGATGCATGGCTAGGGATAAAAAGGGTCTTGTGATTGTTAGCCTAGTAAACACCTATGAACATATGAATCTATGAACCTATGAACACCACTCTCCTCAAAATAATTAAGGTCAGCTTTATTGTCTGGAATATCCACTGACAGTTTGTGTAGTTGCTTTATCCTTACAGGAACTCCATCTTCATTTGTTCAGCATCACTTTTCCAGCCTTTGCCACTGCACCAACTGGTCATCTCGGTACCTCTCCTCCTCAGGCCTGACTTTTTATGGCATGCCCCACCCATGTCATGTGCCTTTCTGGCAGACTTATCAAAAAAGGTCAGCACCTGGGCTACAATGTCCATCTACTGTTGCTTAAGCTCATTTAGCATGGCCACGATGATCCTAAAAAGAAAAACAGTTAAGTGGGCACAAGCCATGTAACATGTGGTTGCCCTCACAGACATGTGAAAAGATATCCAAAAGGGAGAGAGGGAGGGTAGAACAAATCCTCTTGAAACCTCAGCCGAGGAAGATCTCCATTATTATACCTCTATTTTCAAAATATAATTTATTAATTTGAAAACAAATATGTGCATAGTGACCAGGGTAAATGTGCCACCTATCAGGCTACTGACAGCTACAGACCAAGAATATCCTAACATTTAAAAGCCCGCCCCATAAAAAGTTCAAACCTCCACAGCATACTCTTCTATTATGTTTACACACACACACAAACACATACACACACACACACACACACACACACACACACACACACACACACACACACACACACACACGCACACACACATTTTTGTTTACAAATTCCAGATAGCTAAAATCCAAAATTAATTGGAGATGGCGCATAGACACAAAATAGGGGCATATTTTAAAAGTTTTAAAACTAGTGTTACAATTTAGAAGGATGTAAAACCTACATGCTATACTACACATGTGCATGCATTTACTGAAGGATGTAATGTCTTAAACCTGAGAATTTGTCCTTATTTAATGATTGCATGATTTGCCAGAAAATCACCAAAAATACAAAAAAAAACAAAAAAAAAAACACTCCAGCTATGAAGCAATAATGGACATTTAGCTACCTCACAGACAGTTAGAAGCAGTAATATAACTCTGGCCTCTATAGAATGTGAACCAGTTTGGGGATTCCCATACAAACCAGGTACATTTGTGAAGAATTTTTTTCCATCCTTTTAAGGTGAAGTGTGGCCCAACCACACTGTATGCAGAACACAAAGTCCTTTCTAAATATTAATTTCCATACTTCTTTCCTTTTTTGGGGTTATAAAGGCCAGCTTATTCTCTGTTTTTTAGAAAGCCTGCCTGGTCTGACAGAGACATGGCAAATGCCTAGCTCATGCCAGCTCCGTACTCTTCATTCTCTACGGTTTTGCTCATGAAGCAATAACAAAGTCAACAAAAGTGAAAAACAAAGGACAAAGGTCCAAAATCTGGTACTGATCCTTAATACTACTCTGAGCCAACCTGGAAGACAATGGAAAAACATTATGCACCACCATGCATTTTGTATAATTAGTAACGTGAAACTCTCAAGTCTGATATCACTGGCCAACCACAGCATCATGCAATCCACCACAAATCAGACTTCCCCAGGCACAAGGCAAAGTACAAGGAAGAAAACATGGAATTCTACAATATCGGAAACAGCCTAGAGCATTGCCCCCTGCCCTGCACCTTAATTGACTTGGTCTGAGGCCAGACCTGTGAACAGTGTCTCCTTTAGCTGTTCCATCCTTTTTTTTTTCTTGTGACAATGCCACTCTGTGCCACTGACCCATTCCACTGTGATGGCCACCAATATTCACATCCTACTGCTTAACTCAATACAATTAAAGTCTTTTTCTTTTCTTTTTTCTTTCCTTCTTTGTTTTTGCTGCCTTGAGCCATGTAAAAACATGTGATTTCTTACCTTGTACCCATGGTCACTGAATAAGCAGTTCTCAAAACCAAGTAAAAAAAGCACAAATTATGGGAATAAGGAATAATAATATGTTGTCAGGAGATAAAATATTAACGTAAAACAAAATGACAATGGAACAAAACATGGTCAAAGGAACCATAAAAAATAGAATAAAACTTGGTTTAATATAAATTAAAACAGTTTATCAGGACATAGGAAGCACTTTCGCTATTAGCGTCATCAGACCATTAAAACCCACACACCCATTTCACCCCTCATTTATAGACCAATTTATAGATGATAAACCAATCAAATTAAAGACTAAATAACTGCAATAAAATGTAATGGAAATCAAAGACACACAATTTTAAATATACATAAATATCACAGCCTACCAATCTGAATTAAACAATAGAGCATACACACATTTAAAAACATATTCTAAAGAGACAAAGCATCAGATCCATTTCACTGAAACTGTTCACCTGTTAGCCTGCTCCCCTTATCAATAACCAAGCTGCCCCCACCTGACTGATATCACCATGCTATTTATGGTATCCATTAACATGCTATTTATGGTATCCATTAACAACTGTGACTGCCAGATATGTCTGGTTCACTGGTGTTTGCAGACATGGCCTTCATGTGTTTAAGTGTGTGAGCATGCCCAGTGTGACCTTTCAATATGTTGTTGACTTACATTGCCTTCATTTCTCTATGTGTATGAGCATGCCCAATATGGCCGTCTATATTGCATGTGTGGGTCAAGTCCAGGTAATTTGTACTGCAGTGCTGATATTTGTATTGTACACTGACAGGTTGCATGCTGTCTCAGCAGGGTATCTATCGATCAGTTGGTATTGACTATTACTACATTTCTGCATCGGGGGGCACACCTGACTATTTCTACATTTCTACACAGCATGGGGGGGGCACACCTGACTGTTACTATATGCCTACGTAGGATGGGGGGGGCACACCTGACACTTGCACACAGGACAACAATGTTTCCACAACAAATTGCTTTTATTTATTTATTAACTAAACTCATGTAATTGGTCTATTCTAAAACACCTCCCCTTAGATGAAGCAGTAGCATACTTTAACAACAAATTCCTTGAGATCCTTGATTTGCATGCACCTGTTCGTTCAAAGAGAACCAAGGCAAAAACTGCACCATGGCTTTCTATAGAGTCTAAACTCAAAATTACCCTTAGAAACAAAGCATGGGCTTTATGGCGTTCTTCTAAAGACCCTCAAGATCACATTAAATACAGGCAATCCAGGAACAAAACCAAAAAATCAATTTTACAAGACAAAAAGCAATACTACTGTAATTTACAGACAGTAAATCAAAATAACCCTCAGAAGTTTTGGGCAGGTTTAAATAATCTACTACATCCTGGACAAACTTCAACGCCAATCCCTGCTGCTACTATTGATAAAACCCCTGAAGATGTTTCTGATAGTTTTAATCAATTCTTTACTGAGACAATTCAAGCCCTAGCTAGCCAACTACCTCCTAGCGCCCCTGGTCCTGAAAGTAGCACCCCTAGAAACCTACTTGCGTTCAGCTTCCAACCAGTCGCCACTTCACTTATACGTACCTTGATCAAAAAATTAAAACCCACTACACTTTCTGCTGATCAACTCCCTGCCTAGTACCTACAAAAATCAGCTGATGCTATTGCTTACCCCAGCTCAATACTAATCAATCGAACCATAGTAGAAGCTAAAATTCCCACCATCTGGAAAATATCCTATGTAATCCAACTTCACAAAGGAGGCAGCTCTACTGAATTCTCCAATTATAGGCCAATAGCTATACTCTCTCCACTTGCAAAGATTATGGAAAAATGTATTCATAGACAACTCATGCACCACCTAATCCAAAATCGCCTTATGACAGACACTCAGCATGGCTTCCGTCCTCATCACAGCACTAATTCAGCCCTCCTAGCCTTTACTAACACCATAAACCATAATTGCAACAATAATTATATATCCTCAGCCCTCTTTTTGGATCTTTCCAAGGCATTCCATATGGTTGATCACCAACTTTTAATCCACACCCTGCAAGCATTCTGTCTAGATACTGGAGCCCTCCAATGGTTTCAATCCTACCTGAATGGTCGACAACAGGCTGTCCTCTGGCAGAACAAACTCTCTAACCTTCTACCTAACACCCTTGGAGTACCACAAGGCTCTATACTAGGGCCCTTGCTGTTCTCCATCTTCATTAACGACCTTTATACTGTCATCCCAAAAGTCAGCTGTATCCAATATGCTGATGACTCTACTCTGATTTGCTCAGCCACATCTCCAGTAGAGTTATGGTCCACTACCCAGACCACCTTTAATACAATAGAAAACTGGCTTTCTGAACATTGTCTGATCCTAAATCCCAAAAAAACTAAAATGCTGTTATTTTCACCAACACGTAGATCTACTGCTTTCACCTTTACCATAAAATCAAATGATGGCACAATAATCTCCCCTGACCCATCTACAAAACTATTAGGTGTCATCATAGACAATAATCTAAAATTTGACCTACATGTTAACCAAACTATCAAAACCATCAATAAAAAACTAGGGTCACTTTACAGAATAAAAGCCTTCCTAACTCCTCCAGCTAAAATTGCCATAGCTCGCTCTCACCTTCTTTCAACCCTTCTGTATGCATCCCCTCTACTCTCGAATTTAAACAAGACTGTCCTTAACAAACTCTCAATTTGCTACAACCACATTGCCAGGTTTGCCACTGGGCTGCCTTTTAGGACACATCATTGCATCAATCTAAATCAGCTTGGTTAGCTTGAACTACCCAGCCTAATCCAGTATAACCAACTGATTATGGCCTATAAAATCCTCTATAATCCGGACAATACTCCTGCACTTAAAAATATTATCACCCCTATAACAATCCTAGACCGCTTCGATCCTCTAACAAACTACTAATTCAGACTAGCAAAATTAATAACACAGCCAGTGATTCTCTCTTTGCAAACTCTGTAAGTAGATCCTAGAACTCTCTTCCAGCTGATATTACCTTACTTTCCACCTTAGGTCAATTTAAAACTAGACTCAGACAACATTTGTCACTTAACTGGCTATGTCAATGTATCAAGCCTGGCTAACTCTCTCTAGAATGTGTAAAAACCTGTTAACCAGTTTACTGTGTAATTTAATTTAATCCTGACTTGTGCTCAGGATTAACTGTAACTTGTGGAACTTGTTTAACTTGCTTACTTATGTAATCTCTGTAAATAGTCTGTTTGTAATATGTAATGCTGGTATTATGTAATGCTGTATCTGCTTACCCTTGGAGCTTTTCTCCCCGGGCCTCTGCTGAAAATGGACATGCATCCAGTTGGACTATCCCGGTCAACAAATGTAAAATAAAATAAATAAATAAAAATAAATAAATTTTCACTTTGTTGCCACAGATGCATGTCCCTGATTATGATAGGTATGGACTCAAGAAATGCAGCTTTCAAGAGAAATAAATGGCAACTATACAAATTGCTGAATACAGGGGGATATAATTTGTGCCACGTTGTATCAGTACAGATCATGGTAAGGTCACTGGATGTTGCTCTTGTTATGGAAAGTGACAAGAGTGTGGCAGAAGCAGCTGTTCATTTTAGAGTTCTGACTTGGGCATGCAGGCTTACCAGTTTATTTATGTATTTATATATGCTGACCATATTATTCCTACTAGACTAATGGGGGACCTGAAGTGATATTCATATTGACTAAGAGGAATATTAGTCAAGGCACCAGGAAAAATCTCCTACTTCTTCTTCTGAAGATGCTGTGAAGCTCTTGAGGAGACATAACGATAGAGAGAGAGAAAGAGAGAGAGAGAGTTGAGCTGGAGGAAAGTATTACAGAGAAGGTCAGAAATGTGGATTCATGAGTGAATATAGCAATGAATTTGGAAAATAATAGAACTCCTGGTTATGTTTCTGTTTAAAAAATAAAATGGAATTACATCTAAGAGGATTATCTGACACAAAAATAAAAGTGTTACCTAAAGCTGAAGATGGCAAGCATAATTTATCATGGATTAATTCTATAGAGTTAGAAGAGGTGGAGCTAAAAGCGTACAAGTAGACGACAGGAAGTGAATCTGTACCTGTGAGATCCATAACACAGAAACGAGTAAGTTTTGCTAAGTTTCCAGATAAATGGCAAGCAAAGTCACAAGGGGATCGAACTTTATGGAAGCAGTTAGGTAAATTATATGTAGCAGCTGTGTGATAGTCTCAAAACCCTTCTGAGGCAATATAACTGAGAAGAGATATGTTGCAGTCTAACTTCATAGCCAATATATCTGATAGACATAAGTTTTAGATACAGTACTGAAACATCCAGATGTCTTGGTATTGCACATTAGGTTGTTGATACAACTGGGATTCCATGCAGTCTTAGAAAATGAGGCTGCAGTTTTCCTCATGAAAAGAAATAGGTTTAATGAAATGCGTGATATCATTCCAGGGGCAAACTGTGGACTTCAGTCATTTGGAATTGGATGAAATGGAATATATTTTTGACTTTATATCTGTTCACATTACAGAGAATTTATTGAAAATGACTTTGTTGGAACTTTGTGCCATTGTTGATACTATGTATAAGATGTACAATATGAATGTTAACATGTTTTATGTCACATGAGCATAGTGATTATTCAAGGGGCAAAAGGAACTATATTTTATAGAGACCATGCAAAGTGTTGTTGTATTTGTGAAGATGTGGGTCATTTGGTGAAATGCTACATGAAAAAAGATGCAGAAATGCAGAATATGTTGGCAAACTGAGTGTGTGTTGGGGGTGAAGCTCAATGTTGTAAATATTAAAAAATATTATTTCTAGATAGAGTGCCCAGAGTCTAAAAAGTATGTCACTGAAAAACATCTGAAGATTCATTATGATATTGCTGTAGTAAGTGAGCAAAATAATGTTGAAAACAATGATTGAAAAACTTGTTAGTGAGGCTATTATTACAGAGAAGTATGCAACTAAATTACAAAAAAAACCCCAATAAAATATGGAGGAAGTGTGTGTGTGGAGGGTAGGGAAAATTAAAACAAGTACAATGTTTTGTACTATGAGACTGATAAAAATATGACTTAACAGGAAGCAAAGAATATTAAAAATGACGGATATGTAGGAGATAGAGTGAACAGTGGAAAAAGAAAATTAAACTGTTTGTGGGCAAGCAGGGAACTAAACCATGCATTCAAACAAACTTAAATTACGTTTCTTATCTTTGGATGATAATAGTATAAAGAATTCAGTAAGAAGAAATACTGCCTTGCAAAGGTTAAAGAAGCATAACATAGATATTTGTTTTGTACTGGACATGAGGTACAGTATGAATTAGAAAACAATTGATATTTTATGGAATGATTTGACAATCTGAACCTTTGGGGCCAATGCACATTCTGGAGTAGATGTTATGATTACAAAGAATAATCAGATGACAGTGATAGAATACACAGTTGCTCAATGAGGAAGAATGTTACAAGTGACTTTTAAAATATTTTTAATAAGATTGCATAGTGTGTGTGTGTGTGTGTGTGTGTGTGTGTGTGTGTGTGTGTGTGTGTGTGTGTGTGTGTGTGTGTGTGTGTGTGTGTGTGTGTGTGTGTGTGTGTGTGTGTCTGTGTGTGTGTGTGTGTGTGTGTGTGTGTGTGTGTGTGTGCATATACTATTAACAAGGAGAAATGTTTCCTGAATTAGAAAATATGTACTAGTAAGTACTATGATAGTGTAAGCAGAAGACTCCAGCCATAATAGAAAAAGGAGGTTAAGGAGGAAGGCTGTAAGAGTAAAGGCATCAGCTTTATTCTTTTTCATATGTCAGTTGCTGCACCATAATGCTTAGCTCACTTGCGCGACTTATGGCAGCCAAGGCCAATATAAATAGGATCTGTTGAATGGACTTCATTTTTGCTATGCAATGAGCAGTGCCATTTGTTATTGGTTGTATATGGACATCAGCAGTGTTGCTGATGATCCATCATGCACACTATGACCCAAAAAGATAAATTATTTGGAAGTTCTTTTGGGACATGTTTAATGAGTGTTTATTTTTTTGATCAGATTAAAGGTTGGAAATGGGAGTATGGGAAATAAATGAAAATGGGAAGCAAGCAGAGGCCAGAAGAGAATGTGAACAAATAAGGAATGAATAGAGTAGAGATGAGGAAGGGGGGCAATTTTTTTATGGGACAGGTACACATTTGATTTTTATGAAGAGAAGAGAAAGTTAGTGAAGGAAGTAAATGGGGTAGGTTTGGTAGCAGGGAAAGCATACATGACTGACAGGGTGTAGGGTAACATGGTGAGGGAAAGGGAGCATAACCATTTAAGAGACATTAAGCAAAATGTCT
>NC_056726.1:387232984-387237984 GCF_019279795.1 Protopterus annectens
ATCCTGGCTAAACAGGTGAGATGAAAAATGGTTTCATAGTTGATTTTATTGATATATTAAGGCATTTGGCCTAATCAATCACTTGCCAAATAATTTGCCTCCACTTTGCATGTTTTGATGAGCACATATGTATCAATGCTTCTCCTACATTTTTAAATGAGATGTCTATCACTTCCTTAAAAATAATCTCTGATATTCTTTGGAGCTCAATTTTCCTCTTTTGAATTTTGCCATTTAAGGATATCAGGTGTTTAAGCTAAATGGCAATTCTGAATGTCCATGACTTTTTTTCTTTTACTTTTAAGTCTTTTTATGGACAATTTCAGGCCAGTAAAGCCAACCCCCTCTAGCTGTGGACATGCATGTTTCTGCCTTCTCATGACATCATCAGCACAGCATAAGAGGAATGTTTGACTTTTGGAAACACAGGGTAGTCATTTTTCTTTTTATGTTTTTAACCAGTTGGTTTTCCTGTGTGACCTTTTTAAACATTGCTTTAGTTTGTTAGTTGGGGTATTTTGTAGACACCCTTAGGCTTATGGATATCAGCTGGGTATGACTACCCTGTGTTTCCAAAAGTCAAACATTCCTCTTATGCTGTGCTGATGATGTCATGAGAAGGCAGAAACATGCATGTCCACAGCTAGAGGAGTTTAGCTTTATTGGCCTGAAATTGTCCATAAAAAGACAAAGTGAAAGTAAAAGAAAAAAGTCATCAACATTCAGAATTGCTATTTAGCTGAAATACCTGATATCCTTAAAGGGTAATTTGCATATATCCCATGTTGCCTCTGATTCAAGAGGTTTAAGGTATCACACAGTGGAAATTTTTCTTTTTTAACCAATTGGTTTTCCTGTGTGACATTTTTAAACATTGTTTCTCTTTTGAATTTTGCATAAAATGAAAATGGGATTAATGACATCAGAAAACTGGCTTCAATAATATATGCCATATGGTAACCCTGGTAAAGCAAAATTCATGATCTTTGCTACATTTTGGAAGGCTTGCCACTTAACTAAGTTATACGGTGTCATGAGTTCTGAGTGAATAAGTTAGACAATGCAGCATATTTCAAACAACACAGCCTTTTTAGATCACTAGTTATATTCATACTTGGTGTGTAAATATTAAGAGATAAACACTCAATCATTTACCTTTAGGAACATGCCAGAGGCAAGGTTTTCAATATGAAAATGTGCCTTTCTCCCCTCAGTAGAGTATGGTTTGCCACAACTGGTGTAGCCTTTTGCTTTGAACTGTTTCATACTACAAATTCTGGTCCACTGGATCCTCAGGTTTATCTTGCTAGCTCTTCAGATCACTGACTAAGTTTGCAGAGGACTATAAACTTACAGCCATCATAAGCTCCCCAGAGGTCACCAAAATCCTCCAAGAGAGCCTGTACCAAACAAATAGCTGGTGTCAAAGCCATGGATTAAAGCTAAATTCCAAAAAAATGTATAATTAAACCCTTTGGTAAGCATGACTTCCTTTGTAACTATCATATTGATGACAAACTCCTAAAAGTTGATCTCACAGTTAGGGATCTGGGAACCTGTGTTGACAATGAACTGTTCTTAGATCACAATGTATCCACTATTGTGAGGAAGTCCTTTTTCATCACAAAGCTCATATCTAAAAATATGGCACCCAAGGATGAAATCATTCCACTGCACTCAGCCCTATGTACCTGTCTAAATACTTGTCATAACTGGAGTGACTGTAAAGCTATCTCGATAAAAAAAATCAAGGGACTGAATCAGAAAGATCATCTCAAATCCTTATTCCTCTTCTTGGTATCATACAGCCTTCTAACAGGCAACATCTGTCTCGTATACAGAGACTATTGCCAGACCTATAACAAATTCACAAGTACAAAGGCAGTATGAACACCTACCCAAGGGATCTCAGTCTTTGTTGTAAAATAAATCTAACATGTACCACAAAGAATACCACTTCTGTGAAATCGTCTTCCACTCCACTTAAAGCAAGGTTCTTCTCTTACTCTATACAAATGCAATTTGGGTGAATGGGAAGTAAACTGCAAATTCACCACAGTTCAGCACCAATGTCCCTCATGAATATAGGCAACAAGTAAATCTCCCAACATGTCCATGTGCTGCCCACCTCTGGATTACACACAGAGAAAATATAAGAGTTAAAAACTATGATGGCAATGTAATGCTAGGTTTCCTAAGATCCTCATAGATCAGTTGCCTAATAAGTACCTAGGAATCTATGAACATACATTCAGAAAAAAATACATGTTCAGATACATATTTTCTTCATATTTCATCCTTTGATTCATAGGTAAGTACTAGGCTAGCTGCCCTTGTGGGCCATTTTAAGCCTAGACAATTTCCCTTTCAAACGTTAAAATCAAACACTGTACCTTAGGTCTGTGAGGTAAAAACCTTAACCATTATGCCAACCTCCAATCTGAAAATTCACCTCTCTAACTGCCTTAGGCATTTTTAAGGGTTAGCAAAGGATTTTGGTTGAGACATTAAGCCAAGATGCTAACTGCTTGAGTTGGTAGTAGTTCAGGTGGATGTAAAAGATCCCATGTTATCTACCAAAAAGCGTCAGGGAAGTTCCATGGTGCCCTGACCAAAATTTCCCCTACTGGTATAAATACCATTCTAGGACTCCCTTGAAAAGTAGCCAATAGCATAATGGGACTAACCAAGTCAACAAATTAATAAAATATATGCATGGATGAAGGACAGGTAGTTCAATGACCAGCTACATTGATGACCAGGAAATTGACATTGTGACCTCAAAATACATACTGTTGACAAGTTTTGAGTAAGCTCTGGGGATTAACCCAGAGTTGACTAAGCCAAATGTAAGTCTTTTTGCAGTGCCCCTGCGCCCTGCTAATTATATATACTAGCTCTGAGATTGCACAATTACTGGGGAAAGGGAATATTCCTCTAACCGAGGATTATCGATCTGGCACATCTGTCGACCATCTGTGTCAGTCTGTGTGTGTGTGTACCACAAGTAATCTAAAACACCCAGTGCTGACTGCAATAATATCAACTACAAAAGGTTGAAAATAATGTAACCAGCAAAGTTCTACTTGTTCTGAGGGACAGCTTCTGTGCATTCAAAATCTAACTTTTCCAAACAAAAATATTTTTTTTCACAGGGGGTCAATCCCCCTGCAAGCCCCACACTCCCTGCTTATTATATAAACTAACTCTGAGATTGCACAGACAAGGGGTAATTTGTGCAGTTTCACACACCTGTCAGTCAACTGTCCAGTTGACTATACCATGTGTAGTCAAGTAGATAGCTGTTGACCTTACACACACTCAATATATATATATTTATATGTGTGTGTATATATATATATATATATATATATATATATATATATATATATATATGTGTGTGTGTGTGTGTGTGTGTGTGTGCGTATGTGGGTCTACTTTGACCCATCAAAATTATAATTAATCGAAACTCACTTACCCGTTCCTGTTTCTTCTCAATGTCAGTTATCAGAAAGCATGGACTGCCAAAATCCTTTCCCTGTAAAAGGAACCACTTGGCTACCATGGTGAACTTTTCCCTTTCTGCAATGAAGTGTGATCTCTGAGTTGGAATATTTAAGTAGGAGGGGTGTGTTTTGGTCTGTGCGGGTTTTTTTCTCATGGTGACCAAGTAGTTCCTAATTGACATTTCAAAGAACTGGGAACGGGTACGTGAGTTTCGATGGATCCATGTAGATACGTATTACATACATATATATATATATATATATATATATATATATATATATATATATATATATACACACACACACACACACACACACACACACACACACACGCACGCACACACACACACACACACACACACGCACATGTGCGTGTGCACGCATACACACGCACACACATACACATGCACACACACACACACACACACACACACACACACACACACACACACACACACACACGCACATGCACACACACACGCACACACACACACACACATATACAGATACATGGGTACAGTTTAAAAGAGCAAAAACTCATGAGTGAATGCTTTTTATTGCTGTAAAAAAATAATGCTCATATGAGTGAATATTCTTTTAAATGGAGTTACTACCAGCAGACTTTTGCATAGAATCACATTGCAGTGGGGTAAGGTAATTTGCTCTTACCCCACTGTTGTGCAATCTCAGAATTAGCATGATGGGTGTAGCCAGAAGTTTGCATGTTGTAGTCAAACCTAATATTATTACCCCCATCACTCCCTATCATTTAAAAAAATGTACTCAACCTTCAAAATGCTACTTCCAGATAGTAAGGGGGAATGTTATCATTTTTACCCATTAAAAAAAGCTTTTTTAGAGGTGTATTCCTATCACATAAACATTCTTTGCATACATCTATACTGTAAATATTTGTTTAGACAGTTCTAAATATTCTGTACTTTTTGAGTATTCAAGTTTCCAGGAGATGCTCAGAAAAAAAATGTACTGATTTGAGAATGCCAGGTATGCCTAGCTACAAGCTTGGTTAGTGTGCATAATTTGTAGGGGGTGTGCCTCTCTGCAAAAAAATAATAATTTTAGTTCTTCATATTTTTGATCAATGTAGATTCATTCTAAAATGTTTGCTGTTTTAATGGTCGCTCTTGTGAATGTTCAATATTTCATGAGACACACAGACACTCACAAATATGTGTGCATATATATATATATATATATATATATATATATATATATATATATATATATATATATATATATTTAATGACAGAATATTTCCCCTTTGATTACTTCAATGCAACTTCCTTCTACAATAACTCAGGTCAGCCCTAGAAATCAAAACTGCACTCGTATCTTGCACTAAATGTGTTACTTGTGCCTGTATTCAATAACTCAAACAAATAACAAATATATTGTCAGATATGAAAAATACTAATAAATATATATATAAACCATATTAACAGATGCTTACACTCAGAAATCCAGAAAAAATAA